>NC_143481.1:59390210-59542326 GCF_027475165.1 Benincasa hispida | reverse complement strand
AGTAGAGGCTTGTGTGCATACAATCTTAGATTGGCAATCTTTAAAGAAGTTACTAAGACTAAGTAAGTTTTGTGGCAATTAGAGAGTGAACTTAGTAAAGTAGCATAAGTATCATCATGGTCGTTAATCTGTCAATGCATAAAAAGACATAAAGCAAAGAAGAATTTTAAAAGGATAAAACATAAAAGATAACAAGGAAAGGATAGAAGAAGAAGGCAAAATAAGTGGCACATCAAATATGAATTCATGCATTAATTAGAAGATGTGTTAAAATACAAAGGAACAACAATAAATTACAAAAGAGATGAAGAAAAATTAATTCCAGAAGTCCAAAATCCAAACAACAACACCCCCAAATGTATGATTGCGCCGAAGGATCATCATTTTTTGGTGCATTAGGCACAGGGTTTTGTTTATCAGAAAAATGCAAAGGTTGGCGAAGATGAGGGGAAATGGTTGGGCCATGAAGGTAGGCGATTAGGAAATAGAAGTACTCATAGTTCCGCTCTGTTTTCATGCATTGGAATTGGCAGAGGATTGCTATGTTGCATTGTACATTGATGAGGGATTGGCGGATGGGTGCTAGTTGAGCTTGGAACTCTTGGGCAATAAAGAGCTTAAGTTCATGGAGGTTGATGGCTAAAATAGGTGGTGGTAATGGATGGGTCATGAAAGTTGGACAAAGGAGGAGGCAGAGGTGATTTCTCTTTGGATGGTGGGGAAATGGTTTGATGCAGCGATTTGGAAGGTGAGTGATGCCGTGATGGAGAGGGAGATGGGGAATTGATGGGAGCATTATTATTTTGATTGGTAGGAGGAGGAAGTTTGTCAAAGGCTTTAGGCATAGGAGATAAAAGGTTTAAGGGACTAGTTGGGGGGGAGGGGGGGGGGGGGACATAGGATTTGCAGTGGTGGAAGAGACTGGATGTGCTCTTCAGGGTCTCTGCGAAAATCTCTATATACTTGGCAAAGGATCTTGCCCATTTGGCTCTTAGAGGCTATGCAGAATTTAGGTCAATTAGGATAGGGCACTTGGGGCCTGCGACTAGTTCGGGGTAGTGCGGGGAATTTTGCAATAGAATCCACAGTATCTTATTGGTGATCACCCTGTGCACTTCTACGATGGGCTTGTCTTCAATGCCAACGTCTCTGCAAAGGAAAAGGCTAGTAGCGATCCATGGGAAGAAGAGCTGACCCCGAGGCTTGCCAAAATCCCTTTGATCTGCTTTGCAATGAACAAAATCTTCCAAAATCTTGATAACGCTAGTGCCAAAAATTCTTGTTTCCTTCTTTCTTCCTCTTATTCTTCTTCTCGTTCTCTGACCATCGCATCAATGAACACTATGATGTGCTCATCTTCTTCTTGTTTCCTTTTCACCTCCGCTTCTTTTACCACATTGCATGACAAACCTCCTCTTGGTGCAACCTTTTTACTAAATCTTCAGAGGCAATAATCAGGCAGGCTTTTTTCTTTAACTCCACCTTTCTCTTCTTCTCCTTCTTGTTCTGTTCTTTTTCCAACTTAATGCACTCAGCTATCCGTGCATTAGCCAGGTCCACAGAAGACTTTGGCAAAGTGATCATTGGACTAGTCACTTGTTCATCAACCGTTGGCCTAGTAGCCAATCATTTCTTTCTTTGACTTTTTAACTGACGAACTAGAGGTCTGTTTGTCGTATAATTGCCTTCTTCTTCATCCTTAAGTGTGGCCACGGATGCGGCAACCCATTTGTTAGGGAGCTTTTCATCACCAATGGGTCTTCTAAACTTACGGTGGTAGACTGTCCCTCAATCATCAGGCATTCAACTTTGCGCCGGCGTCGTTCCACCTTCCCCATCCATTTTTCTTATTTTTTCTTTGTTTCTTCTCTTCCTTCCTCTTTTCTTTCTCCTCTCTCTCTTTTGCTTCCCTTTCTTTCTATTTCCTTTCTTTCTCAGCCTTCTCCCACTCTTCTTTTTTCTTTGTGACCATCTCCCCCATCACGTCTCTAATGAATCCCTCATTGGATTTCACTGGTGCTTTCTCCTTAGAATCCATGATCGAAAGGGTTTCCCTTTGCGATACCACCACAACATCTGTTTGGCTTTCTTCTTGCTGCATAGGCTGGTTAATTACTTTGGCTTTAGTTAACCCCCCATCCTTCTTTATATTGCTCAAAATGCTCCCAAAAAATTCCCTATCATCCTTTCTTTGAAGTTCACTCACAATGGGAAGCTTGGGTGCGACCACTTCAGATCTGATGGCATGGACTCTCTCCTTGCATGGTCCTTCATGGTTGACAGAAGATGATAAAGCAATAGGAAATGACTTTGGTTTCTGAGTGATGGTTTTTGGATGGATGGTGGTTAGGGAAGTTTAGGCTGGATGAGAGCTCGTTAGCTTGCGGCTAAGAACGTCGCGTCCCTTATCGAAATGAGGCTGCTTGCTGGCAGAGCTAAAGAACCTGGCTGGTCGAATTGACTTCCAACACTTTTAGAGATGGGCTTTGAGTTGCTAGGTTTCTGGGAAGCCATAGAATTCGACGAGAAAAGGGTAAAAAACTTAAGAAGAAGGTGATCAGAGATTGTGGGGAAGGTTAGTGCTCGAAAAGGTTGAAGGGTTTAGGGTTTAGGGTTTAGATGAAGGTGATAAAGATTGAAATAGCGAATGGGCAGGGTTTTTATAGGCGTTGGGCTTGGGAAACACAAACGACAAGGGTAATGATGCCAATTACTGACATCCCATTAAATGTAGGTTAGATGAAAGGACGTTTCTTCTGGCGGTGCACTCAATGGCCCTCGGGAATTCAACCTAAGAAACCTTACACATTCCATGAGTTTAGCTTGACTAATCTTAAAATTATCACATAGTGTTCAACATTATTGCATATGTCAAGCAATTGCAACATTCATCAATTATCGCATAGACAAGAATTCAATTCCGAATATAGTCAAGTCAAGAAATCAAGAAAATAGCAAAAATCAAACAAAGAAAATCAAGTAGTTATCTAGAAAGCATAGTTAAGATAGAGAAGAAATCCCTGAAAAGATTAAAGTGAGATCATCATAGAGGGTCTTCAACACGGGCGATCAAGCTTGCCTGCCTAGGTCAATGGTTTCCTTATCTCAATCAATTGAGCATCCATAATATGGCTTCACATGTTGACCATTGACCTTAAAGGAATTTTTGCCATCTTCATTCACCAACTCCACGACTCCATGAGGGAAAACTTTTTGCACCATGAATGGGCCAGATCACCGACACTTAAGCTTTCTTGGAAAAAGACGAAGACGAAAGTTAAAAAATAACACTCATTGGCCAATAAAAAGTTATTTCTTCAAAAACTTGGTCACCGTGAACGCATCATTCTTCGGACAAGAGATTGCCTCCACCTATTTGGAGACATAATTGACTGCCACCAAGGTGTACTGATGACCAGAAGAAGCTGGGAAGGGACCCATGAAGTCAATTCCCCACCCATCAAACAGTTCTACTTTCAGGATGGAAGTCTGTGGTATCTCATTTTTGTTTGATATGATGCCCGTTCTTTGACACCGATCATAGTTGACGGCATGGGCGCAAACATATTTGAACAATGTGGGCTAGAAGTAGCTGCATTGGAGAACCTTAGTAGCGGTCCTCTGCAATCCTCGAAAGGATTAGACATATAATGATCATTAAATGATCAGTATATATCACTACCTTTGTCCTACCAGATATTGTCTGAATTTATTGATGGCAAACACTATGACTAACATTTCTTTCTTCGTAGTTTTATAAATCTCTTGGGAATCATTCAAGGTTTTACTGGCATAAAAGATTGGATGCAGGATTCTTTCCTTATGTTGACCCAACACAGCTCCTACCGCATAATTTCTTGCATTACACATCAACTCAAAAGGTTCTGACCAATCTAGCGTCACCAGGATGGGCACAGAGATAAGCACATTTCTAAGCGTGTTGAATGCCTGAGTGTAAACATTATCAAAGATGTAGGTTTTTCGGCATCCTAGAGCATACTAAAGGTCTGGCAATTTAGGAGAAACATTTAATGAATCTCCAATAGAATTCGATGTGCCTAAAAAAACTTCTTAATGTTTTGATATTCACAGGTGCTGGTAGCTTGCCGATTGCGTCAATATTCGCCTGATCCACGTCTAATTCTGCCTTGAAAATTTTGTGTCTCAACACAATGCCCTCGGTAACCATTAAATGACATTTTTCCCAGTTAAGGATGGGGTTGGTTTCCTCACATCTCTTCAGTATGTTTTCTATGTTGGAGAGGCAGTCATTGTATGAATTATCGAAGATGGAAAAGTCATCCATAAAAACATCCATGGACTGTTCCAGAAAATCCAAAAATATAGCCATCATACATCGTTGGAAAGTCCCAGGTGCATTGCGGAGCCTAAAGGGCATGCGTCGGAAGGCAAAGGTGCCAAAGGGGCACGTGAGTGTCGTCTTTTCCAGATCCTCAAGCGCTATCACAATCTGGTTATACCCAGAGTGCCCATCCAAAAAGTAGAAAAATTCATTCCCTACAAGTCTATCTAACATCTGATCAATAAAGGGTAAAGGGAAATGATCCTTCTTAGCCGTCTGATTCAATTTGCAATAGTCCAAATAGATCTGCCACCCGGTGACAATTCTAGTGAGGATCAATTCATTTTTTTTGTTGGCCACAACCATCATACCACCTTTCTTAGGCACGGATTATACTGGGCTTATCCACCTGCTATCAAAGATCGAATAAATGACTCTAGCATCGAGCCATTTAATTATCTTTTTCTTCACTAGTTCACACATAGATGGGTTAAGCGTGCTCTACCTCTCAATGGAGCCTTCTTTTCCTTCCTTTATCCCGATTTTGTGTATGAAATACGAAGGAATGATCCCTCGGATGTCTACTAGAGTCCAGCCAATGGACTTCGTATACTTCTTCAACACCTGCTACAGGGCCACGTCATCCTTTGCTTTTAATGTGGCAGAGATAATGATGGGTAGAGTTTCATTATCGCCTAAGTATGCATACTTAAGATGCGCAGGTAAAGCCTTTAGCTCTAAGATAGGGGGTCTTCTAAGGACGGTTTAATTCTTGCTACTTCTCTTTCATGCATATTAAAGGATTTAAAGTAAGAGTTAGATTTCATCACGACATGGACTTCCTCCATAGCAAAGTCACTTCCTTCTTCTTTTTTCAATTCCTCTTTCAACACTTCCCAACAACCAATTCCCATATCATTGATGCGCTGGCATGTTTCCAGTTCATCTGAGTACTTTAATGCGTTAAACACATCTAATTTAACTTGTTGATCATCCACATGGATGGTCAGTTCGCCTTTTTACACATCGATCAACGCACGTCCAATGGACAGGAATGGGCACCCAAGGATGATGAGAATGTCAGTGTCAGTCTCATAATCCAAGATAATTAAATCGGCAAGGAAGATGAATTTATCAACTTGAACAAGCACATCCTCAATCATCCCTTCAGAGTATGCTATGGATCTACCAGCGAGCTATCGGGTCACTGCGATGGGCCTGGCCTCACCAATTCCCAACTTTTTAAAGATAGATAATGGCATCAGGTTGATGCTTGCACCCTAAATCACATAATGCATGGCTGACTTCCTTGCCTCCAATAGAACAAGGTAGAGGGAAGCTTCATGGATTCTTCATTTTTGCAGGGATGTTATTCTTAAACAATGAACTGCACTCATGATTTTAGCACAACAATTTCAAATTCGCCTAGCCTGCGTTTATTTGATAGAATGTCCTTCAGGAACATCACATAGTGCGACATTTGTCCGAGAGCTTCAAAGAGGGGAATGTTGATGTGAAGCTATTTTAATACATCCAAAAATCTCTTGAACTATCGACTTTCATCCTTTTTTTTTTTTTTTTATTCTGCATGGAAAAGGAGGCGGCACTTGCAAGACTTTGCTAGCTTAGTTTTTCTCTTTTGCCACATCAGATGTCTGTGACAAAGGTTCCGGACTTGTTGTTTGAGAGGAGTTCATATCATGAAATTTCATATTAGTTGGAGTGTGGTCAGAGGGTTGAAAAGAAGTAGTTGGAAGATTTTTGGTAAATTCATGGTTATTGGGTCTGTTTGTAGTAGTTGAAAATTCAATTTCTTGTCTTGCTAGAGTCTGTGGTTTTGTTGATCTAGCTTCTCGGGTTTTAGCTGTCGGATTGGTCATTATTCTTCCACTGTGTAGTGTCACAGCTTGACATTGCTCCTTACCATTTCCATGTGGAGCCTCAGTGTTACTAGGCAGAGTGCCTAGTTGCCTGTTCTTTAGATCATCAATGATTTGCCCTACTTGAACTTTTAGGTTCCATATTGAGGAAACTTGTGACTGGATCAATGCATCGTTCTTCTGAATGTATTCCTTTAGAAGCATCTCTAATGACGACGATGCGTTAGAACTTGACTCATGGTTGTGATTATAATGAGAATAGTTTTGATTATGCTGGTGGCCCTGGTTGTACTAATTAAATCTAGGTGGATGCCCTCTGTGTGCTTGTTGCTCATGTACATTTTTATGTCTAGACTGCTCTTGATTTCCTCCCCAAGAGAAGTTGGGTGATTCTTCCAACTAGGATTATATGTATTGCTAAACGGGTTATCATGAATGGAGAAAACAACATGATGGTCATACGGGAAAACTTCAACAAAGTGAGGTTCTTCGCATTGTACACAACTTACCGCCGCAATCTGAGTCATATTGTTAAGCTGAGTAGCCTTCTTGTTCAAAGAACCTTTTTTTATGGCCATGGTTTGCAGAAGGGAAGTGGCAGTAGCCATCTGGGCAGTTAACGAACTCACTGCATTTGACTGCATAATTACTCCTTCCATCTTGTGTCTATCAGCATTCCAGTTTCCGTATCCATCATCCATCCAATCATCAGTATTTCTTGAAATCTATCCAAGATTGCCTTAGCCTCGGTGTAAGTCTTGTCCATAAAGCCTCCTACAACAGAGATATTAGCCACCAATTACGAAGCTCTATTCAACCCATTATAAAAAGTCTCCATCAGTACGCAGTCAGGGATGCGTATGTGCGAGCAGTTACAAACTAGATACCTAAATCTGACCCATGTGGCACTCAAATTTTCTGAGTCTCTTTGATCAAAATTCACGATGCGTTGCCGTCTCCTTGCATTAACAACTGGAGGGAAGAACTTCTTCATAAATCGTTCAACTAGCTGATCCCAAGACATAATCTCATTTGGCTCCAAGGAATAGGCCCATTTCTTGGCCTCATCGCGAAGAGTGTAAGAGAAAAGAGAGAGCCTGATTCCCTCCAGTGTTACACCAAGAATAGAGAATGTATTACACATTTCTACAAAGCTTGTTAGGTGGGCATGGGGATCTCACCCTGTATCCCTCTAAACTGCCCGGTAGTTTGAATCATCTGAAGCATAACTGGCTTAATCTCAAACCTTGCATTCTCTTCGATGGTTGGCTGCATAATACCAAGTGAAAAATTGTATTGATTTGAGGCTGCATAGTTTCTCATGGGAATGTTGTGGTCTACGGCCAGAAAAGTAGGATCCTGCTGACTTTGCTCGAATAATCCGTTTCCTCTGGCCTGGTTATTTTGGTTGTTGTTGTTTGCCATATTCCTTTTTCTTCTATTTCTTATTTGTCGACGATGAAAAGTTCTTTCGATCTCAGGCTCAATATTGAATTCAGGTTCAGTATCCGTACTAATATACTGTTTGCTACTTGTCGTTTAAGACAACAATTCACCTAAAATCAAAATGGTGCTTGCAAAAAAACAAAAGAAAACAATCAATTAGTTGCCAATTCCCCGACAATGACGCCAAAAACTTGTTGCTTTTTAAATCCTGTTGTGTTGAACTTGTGTGATCTAATGTACAGTTAAGCTTAATGAACAATGCATTAACTAAATGTGTGCTAATTTATACAAGTATGCGCTCTTATCACAAGTTTTCTTGTGACTTGCCAAGTATAACAAGGTCACAAGTTTCTCGAAATGATCCAAGGTAGAACACGAGGAATTTGTAACTGAAAGATTTGCACGGTAGTGTGTTTTGTGGCGAAAACTAACAATGTACAATAAAGGGAGAAATCATGCGATAAAGACTACGTTATGTTTATCTAAACAAACTAAGAGCATATGGAAACTAGGTCTGAGAATGCTATGATAATTAGTAGCTTTTCACGTGTGTGAAAATGAATGGAGAAGACAGGGTTTTGGGGAAGCCAATATCAAGTACTTAAGTTGACATTAAGAGTAATCCAGGACTACATCATCCGTTCATCACACACCTCTCAATGGCCAGCCACATCTGTCAATATCTCTATGCAGCATGAATGATGTTGCGTTAGTCGTAAGGTTATTTCTATCTCTTGAACCACTTCTTACTTATCTTAGTGAATTCCAAAACTACTTATCCTCTCGGGCAGTTGGTTATAGCTACTTGACTCTATGAGTGATCATAGGCAAGCATTTTTGTAGCCTCACACTAAGCAAATAAGATTAACTCTTTGAACTCTCAACTTAGCTCATAATATCAAACTTTCCCTTTACCCCATAGAGAATTAGTTACTCGTGGCAATAAAGGAAAAGATGGTTTTAAAAAAAGAAGACAATGGATGTAGTCATGATGCGTAGAAATATATGTATAGAGCTAGAAATGTCAATTACAAATAAAATAATTTCTTAGTTCGAAATGTCATACAACTAATAAAGATGAGAAACAAAATGAATGAAAAACTGTTTTCAGCAATCTATTGCTTTAAACAGGTGATTGTCAAGGCTATTGGTGTTTGATAGCAGAATGAGGTGGAGATGCTCTCTCAAACTCTACTTCGATGAGATTCCGGTGGTCACTCGGAGGGAATGGTGGAGATGAAGGATTCTCATAAAATAATCTCTCTTTGTTCTTCATTTATGATCACATAAATTTGTCTTAAGTGGAGAGCTCAGGCAAAATTCGGATCCGTTGTCTTCATGCATCAAGGCTCTATATATAGAGCCATCTGCTGATTGCTTTGGTAATCCTACTCATGATAAGTCACCATCACTGATAAGGTAGGTGAGAATGTTAGCGTTGTCATCATGGTCAACTTTCTGAAGCTAAGGTAGAATATCCACTTGGTCAGTGTCAGAGATCCCAAGGCGTGCGATCAATTTTTCTTCATTGGGATCAACGCATGCGATCAACTCTTGCAATAACTTCAAAATGTAGACTTTGGCACATGTTAACTTATGATAACTGGTCAACAAGGATTTCGAATGTATTTAATGCAAGTATCATTTTAAGCATGAATTTCTAGTAAGATTAACGCATATTCTCCTTTTCTAACCTCATTATTGTAAGCAAAAGACTACAATAACTTGTATTTCTACAAGTTATCATACATGAACATTTCTAAAATGAAGACTATCTGCACTACCAAACTTATTGGAAAAGTGTACGTAGAATTCATGGACAAGTTGAGGATAGTAAGGCCCAATGTTCAGCATAGTCCTAACCAAACCAGCCTTTACCAGCAATTCCATGATTTCAATGCAATCTCGAGCTTCTTTTAAAAGGTATTTCTCCACAGCAGTTCAAGATTAACCACAAACTTCCACATTTTTGCATTATCTTTAATGTGGAATGAAATGCCATCAAAAGGCACAGCTAGAACAAATTTTGACCAGCTCTTCTCTTCTCACTTTTAATCGGCTGCTCACCTTTGGAAACTTAATATTTTTCACACTCAAAAGCAGGATCAGCTTCCTGACACCAATCAAAATCTGAGTTTTCATTTACCTCACCAGTTTGTTCTGAAGGGAAAGGCGATCCACAGCCAGCAGAGCATGCTTTCTTCTTTCCTTTCTAACTTAAGTTCTTTATAGGAATATTATCATTAGAAGTGTCTTTAATGGACTCAAAATCACTAGAACTCACACTCTTCTTACTAAAACCTTTGGTAATTTACTCAACCAAAACCTCATCTTTTTCTTCCTCTCAATGCTCAGAGGTATCTCTATCAACAAAAACCTTTGGACTAGGCACCACTACATTTTCAACAGGGCTTAGTAGATGGTTGGTTTTTAACAGATGTAATAACATTTTCCAGAACATCAAGGGAATGATCTAAAGACGTTGAGACAACAACATTAACATCTTGGGCAACATTAACTAGTGGTGACTTTTCACTTTCAACATTATGTGGAACACTACCAGACTCAGTATTCATACATGCAAGTTTCTTGGACTCAATCATTATGGAAACCATAGTTTCTTCCTTAGTATGACTTTCATAAGGAACATCATATTCAAACCATGGAGAACCATGCATAGCCTCAACAGATTCAACATCCTTTTCTTTCACAGAAGAACAATGGGGGGATCATTATCGGATTTCAAGTGATCACTCTTCTCAGACTGAAGATGTTGATTTTTAACATTGGGGACTTCAAATCCAAGACCTACAAAATCTTCCATAGTCAAGACGAAAGAAGTCACACCCTTTTTCTTCTTTCCTTTGCCTTTGGCGACACGACCTGTCCGATTACGCTTCGCAATAGGGGTAGGGTAGGAGAATCAACTACTTGAGAAGCAGAAGCTGCTTCTTGAACATATCCTTCATTCGCATTACTAGAGGCAGTCTTGCTAGAAGATTCAAAACCAATTTTTTCGATTAGCTTTCTCTTTGTAACGCACCATTAGGCTCAGATGTGTGGATTCCTCCATGAGTACTCACCATTATACTACCCAAGTTCAGATTTAAGACAAATTTGGAATTGAAGTTGAAGAGAATATGCACAGAAAAATTTGAAAATCCAAAATAGAAGGCTTCCCTATTAAAACATAACTGACACAAGTTATTAGGGACAATCGAATGATAATTAATAACCCACATACCTAATGGACCTTTAATATTAATATTGTTGTTTTCAAAACTTATTAGAGAAATATTGTTGTTTTGGGAGATCGAGGCTAGAAGTCGAGGGGTGAGGATTCGACTAATGTAGAGGTTGAACGTTGAGAACTCGACAAACAAACTTGGAATATGTATATAGGGTTGTCGAAGATTGAAGTTTCGACATACATAAGTCGAAACTTCAACCCTCGACAAGGAAAAGGAAATCTTGCTAATTTTGTGATGAGGATCTCACTAATTTTGTATAATAAGTCGAAACTTAAACTCTCAACAAGAAAGATTAGTGGGTGAAGCTAATTTTGTGATGAGAATCTTGTTCTAGAATGAAATCTCGCTAATTTTGTGATGGGGATCTCGCTCTAGAAGGGAATCTCGCTAGAAATGTGGGCTGAATCTCGTGAGCATCGATAGGAAGACAGTTTGTTAAAGAAATGCTTGAGGATCTCTCTTTAGAAGAAAATCTCGCTAATTTTGTGATGGGGATCTCGCTCTAGAAGGGAATCTCGCTAGAAATGTGGGTTGAATCTCGTGAGCATCGCTAGGAAGACAGTTTGTTAAAGAAATGCTTGAGGATTCTCATGAGGAGGATCTCGCTCTCGCTCATAATCTTGCTCTCTCATTCTCGCTCTCTCTCTCACAATCTCACTCTCTCAATCTTTCTCTCTCTCACAATCTCGCTCAGAATCTCGCTTTCTCTTACAATTCAAAATTCTGTTATTGTTGTTATTTTTTCATTAATGATTATGAGCTTTTTTTCTCATTGGTCATGTGTATATATATATATTTCTATGGAAAGTAAATAAATTTATTGTATATTCGATTTTTTTTATTATAAAGTTGTACATTATTCTTTTAATTAATTTGTACATTATTCTTTTAATTAAGTTGTACATTATTCTTCTAATTAAGTTGTACATTATTCTTTTAATTAAGTTGTACATTATTCTTCTAATTGAGAAACAAATATTTTTTTAATTGAGAAATAATTTTTTTTTTCAGATCATAGCTTTAAACCCAGGACTTGTTGATCCCGATGTTTTATACGACCAGTCCATTCATCGATCATCTGTTGTATGGCGAGATCGTACTACTGGATAAATATCTTGCAGGAGTCGAGAGGCAATTCTCCAGCGCATTATCTAGCGTACTACGACCAGTCCATTCATCTAACAATATCTTGCAGGCGTCGAGAGGCAGTCAGCCAGTATATACATGATTGATCTGCTTCAACCTGAACAGGTACATTACACTAAACCTAATTGATTATTTTATACACATTTTTATTGTATTTATCTTTAATATTCTCTAATATAATATTTTGTATTTCAGGTTATTTGGGAGCCATACAAAATTATTATGTATACTTTGCCTTGTAATACTGAACCCGTACTGCATGATATTGACCTAAGGACTGGAGATTGGTCCGAAAAAGTTACACATTTGATAGTGCGATGACATAATTGTGCAAGGTTTATTACAATGGGGGTTTCTCTTGAACAGTTTGACATAGATGTTACTCCAGAATATATTCATTGGTATAATAATATCACAAGGCACTACGTCACTCGTCCGGGAGCAGTTGTGGGTCATCTGGTAAATGAATATTATCTAATTATTTTTAATTTAAATTTATTTTAAATATTATCTAATTATTTTATAATTCACAGAGATCGAACAACCGTAGACTCCGTGAAGTTGCGAACGATTCGAACCAGGTTCTTGCTATATGTAGTGACAACCAAAGCTATATGGAGGAAATTTATTATATGTACGATATACCTAATGTTCCTCCACCAGCTCCTAGACGTAGAAGACCTGTTCGGGAAGAGGATGAGTTTGATGAGTTTGCACATAATGTGGAAGAATTGCCCCTTATGATGCAGACGCAGAGTCAAACTGATTATGTTAGTCCGATGATGATGATGTCAGCATTTGGTTTAAGACATTATGACTCAGATGCTGGTCCTTCGTCTTCATACGTGCATGGACATGGTCAGGGTCGTAGAGAGCATAATGAATATTTATATTATGAAGCACCTGCAGAGGTACCAGAGCAACATCAAGAAGAACCCGAGCAACCTCAAGTTCAAAGTCGACGACGACAACCATCTCGAAATCAACGACGTCTGCCTTGTGGGACATATTGATTTTTGTAATTATTTTTATATAAATGAGATATTTAATTTACATTTTTTTTTATTTTTATGAGATATTATTTTTTTAAATTTATTCTTTTTAGAGTTTAAATAAAATAATAAAATATTTTTAGAAATTTTTTTATAAAATAGAAAATTTAAAAAAAAAGGAAGAAAGAAAGAAGAAGGTGGAATGTGTAATAATTAAAAAAGAAAAAAAAGAGAAATTTGCACGGATACTCTTGCTCTCTATCAAAATCTCGCTATCTCGCTCTCGCTCTTGCTCAAAATCTCGCTCTCTCAAACTCTCGCTCTCTCTCTTACTCTTCCTCTTTCGTTCTCTCCCCCAATACAAAATTATTTTTAATACATCAAATAATTATGAGTGTTATGACGAATTTGATTGGGAAGTTTAGTGGCAAAAAGAAGGAGATTCATTAGCTCCTTATTTAGTCAGACTTACTGAGATGACAGAATCCGTAAAAATTATTCAACAAGCTTTGGAAGGAATTCTAGGGGGACCTTATGAAAATTTAGAAATACGATCTTTTGATAGAGGAAGGTCTCCAGAATGATAATGTTAAGAAGAGCAGGATCGAAGGTTTAAAGCAAAAAAAGGGAAGGTCGATTGGTCGAATTTTGAACCCTCGACTTATTTTTTTAAAAAAAAAAACAATATTTTTACAAATAGTTTGAAAACAACAATATTTTCCTAAATAGTTTCTAAAAGGACAATATTCTTTTAATTTTTCCCATACCTAACCCCGCAAAACTGCTTACTTTAATTGTGGTCGGTGTGTCATTAACATAAGTAATGGGCTTTGAAACACTTGAGGCCAAAACATAGACTTTGGTTAATTGCTATAAATAAATGGAATAATGAGGTAAATAGTAGTAATTACACTATCATTTGGAAAAATAGCAAAAGGTACAGTAGTTTTGAATTATAGCAAAATGCATGGAGATCACGTGAGTCAAACTTTTGGAAATCCTAAAATTCCCTTATCATCTCTTTTAATTGCAGTGCAATTAATTCGACATTTATTTAATGAGACTGTAATTAATTCAACTATATATTCCAGTAGACTTTCAACGCCAACTAACTTGATTATTTCAAGCGGATAATCATCCGTAAATCTTGCGATTTTAGTAATTGTTATGAATTTATGTATTAAATTTAATACTTATTTTGAATTTTTAAATCATCTACAACAACTAATTTTAAAATATATGTTTAAAATGTAAATGATCATATTATATTAATTATCCCAACCGAAATTTATTGTTTTTTATACTTTCTATTAAACTTAATCAAGATTCACAATTTTAAATACTTTTGAACTTATATTTATTATCCTTTTGTTTCAAACATAAAATATTAGAATACAACACGTAGCTCTAGCTTTCTTCATCCTCTCGACATTTTCTTCTTACAAGATTAAGAGTTTTGTTCAATGGTAAGTGAAATGAAAATGATTACTATCATGACTTCCCATTTGTTGAAGTTTCTATTACTTCAAGCACATCTTTTAAACACCTTGTCCATCTAATCCAATCTAAGGTTTTTCCAACTTCTGAATGTATTATTTCTTGGTTAACAATGTATCGGGGTGGTTGTAGAAATCCTAATGTGATTAGAATCGTGGAAGACAAAGATGTGAAATCCTAATGTGATTAGAATGGAAGACAATTGACGACAAGTCTACTTTGCAGGATGAAAGACTTGGCTTAATCGGCCACGGCTAATAGTTCAAGTCGCAGAGTCTCTTCTTTTCAAAGTGATTCCTATCGAGCCATTGTGAAAAGATAGGCCACGCACATGGTCTTGGGGATCTTATACCCACCTTGACTGATTCGATTAAGGAAGGATGTACCATCCTCGAATATTGTTTGTTTATCTTCTATTCATCAGTTCTACACGATTGACATCAACACCACATCATAATTGCTTAGTAATTTCAATTCACGATTTTTAATTGGGATTTTCACACTCTAATCTAAATCGGTTTCTTTCTTCATGAATGCAATTATTTAGATAAAGTTTTTATTAGTCCAGCCCTCACTTTCTAAACTAATATTTTGGTCTAGAACCAAGAAAAGATATTATTACGAAATTTTGGATAAGATCAAAAGCGATATAGATGGTTTGGTTGAGTAATTTTCAATTGTAGTGTATTTTTTTTAAGTTCAGTGTATTTGTTGGGCATAGTTTGGAAACTAATTACACTCTATTTGTAGGTCACATAAATATCTCATTGGAAGTATCGCCAGAAACTTTCGAAAGATCTTTGATGACTACAAAACCCTCATCTGAATTATAGTGTAATTAATTTTTTTTAACCCTAAAATGCCCCCATCTAGATTTTCAGAATTTTGATTAGAGTGGAGGAAATTATGGTTGTGATGATAAATTCAGAGACAGTGATTCTATTCACGACAGCAACATTGTTGGTGGAAGAGCCGATTTCAGAGAGAACATTGTTGGTGAAAGAGCTGATTTCAGAGAGAAAAATAGTGGCAACTTGGTTGGAGAAGAGGTCGGTGCAATGATCAGAGCCTAACCAACCAATAGTCTCTAGATGTTAGTTTTAATTATAATGTAATTACAAATATTTTTTTAATAAGTTGATTGCAATCTCATTTGTATGGCTGGGGGTTCAGAATTTTATAAATTCGTTTATCTTTTATTTTTAATTTGTTTTGCCATTTTTATGAATGAAATGATGATTTGCTATTTTTACAAATGAAATGTTAAATTTTGCTATTCTTCTTGTTAGCCCTAAATAAATCTTGCACAAGCCCAAGGATTCCTTGAGGGCTTCTAACTGACTCACATCAAGGGCTTATGTGAAAATATCAATAACTTGTTTTTCTGATCGAAAATGCTCTAGAATAACCTACTTATTTTCTACCAATGTTCTGATTAAGTGATGTTTGATATCATTGTGTTTTATTTTGCTATGTTGGACTGGATTTTTTGATATATTGATTGCATTCATATTATCACAATATAAAGTCATAGCATTTTTAGGAACATCATATTACTTTAATATTTGTTTTATCCACAACAATTGAGTACGACTACTTCAAGCTGCAACATACTTAGCCTCTATAGTAGAGAAAGATACAATTATGTTTTTTTTTATTGAGCTAAGACACCAGATTATTTCCCATAAAGAAACATCCACTGGACATGTTTTTATGATCTTCTGAACTTCCAACCCAATCTACATCACAATACCCAACTAATGAGTTGTTAGTGTCAAACATATACAAAAGGCCATATCATTGGTTCCATTTATTTATTTAATAATCCGCTTGGCACTCAACAAATGACTAGCTTTAGGGTTGTCTTGATATTTGGCATAAACACCAACTGCGAAAACAATATTTGGTCTATTTTCTGTGAGGTACAACAAGTTATCAATTATGTTCGATGCATACTTTCATTGAGACTAGAGCCTTTTGAGTCTTTTATCAACTTGTTATGAGTAGAAACAAGAGTACGTTTCACATTGGCATTCTCCAACCCAAACTTCTTCACTATATTTTTTGGATACTTACTTTAAAAAATGAATATGCCACCTTTCAATTACCTAATTGGAAACTTAATAAGTAAGTCAATTCACCAACCTTGCTCATTTCAATTTCTAAGTCAATTCACCAACCATGTTCATTTCAATTTCTCTTTGCATTTGTTTCACCAGAAGGTCCACCAACTCCTGAGACATCCTTCCAAACACTATGCATTAACATATACTTGAGCAATAACAACATTCCCTTTGGATTTTTTTACGAACAAAGTTTTATCAATTGCTCCTCTCGCATAGCCATTCATGAGGAAAAACTCAATAATCTATCATACCAATCACGGAGTGCTTACTTTAGCCCATATAATGCCTTCCGAAACTTGTACACATGACGAGGAAAGACTAGATCAAAAAAACGTTTTAGTTATTCAGTATACACTTCTTCATTTAAATAACCATTTTATAAAGACACTCTTAATATCCATTTGGTAAACCTTGAATTTAACATACACAAAACACTCAGTAGTAATTTAATGGCTTCCAGATAAGCAACTGGGCCAAATGTTTCATTGAAGTCAATGCCTTCAATCTGCGAGTAACCTTGTCACTACCAGACAAGCCTTATTTCTAGTGACAACACACAATATCAGTTTTGTTCTTGGAGATATGTTTAGTGCCAATAACATTTGTAGACTCAAGACGTGGAACTAACATCCATACTTGGTTTCTTTCAAATTGAACCAATTTTTCTTACATAAGATTAACCCAACACTCATCTTTCAAGGCTTTTATGATTTTTTTTTTATTCAACTGGAGAGGTAAAACAAATATTACCAAACATCTGCAGATAGTTTATTTTTTCTTTCTTTCTAGTCGACACACTTGTATCAATGTTCTCTATGATGTTACTAGCAGGATGATTCTTTTGGATTCTGCAAGATGGTTGCTTTGAACAGTGATTTTCAACTTCCTTGTCAGAGGAGCTTCTTTTTGCCTGAATCAGTCCCGATGTTGGTCTACCAGTTACATGTATCATTTCTGATATCTGCCACTCCAGTACCTTGATTCAACATACCACTGAAATCATCTATGACCATATTGATAGACTCCATGACACAGTTAGTGCGCTTGTTGTAGTAGGCTCTACTGTTGGTTGAGTGACCCAAGAACAAACCTATGGCACTCTTCGAGTCCCATTTCCTTCTCGTATCAAGTCAACCAAAATATAACACAGACTGAAAGAACTATAGAGACATTTGACATTTGGTTTTATCCCCCTCTAAGTTTCATAATTTGCGCAGTTAGAACAAAGGAGCAAAGCAATCCGGTTGGGGATATGACATGTAGTATTAAGGGTTTCAGCCTAGAAATGACAAGGGAGATTTTGAGCATGCAACATTGCACATGCCATTTCTTGAAGAGTTCGATTCTTTCGTTTAACCATGCCATTTTGCTAAAGGGTGATAAGAGTAGAAAACTCATGATGAATACTTCAGTACAACAAAATTCAAAGAACTGTCTGTTTTCAAATTCTCTCCCAAGGGCACTCCGAATGCGAGTTATGTTCAACCCTTTTTCCCTTTAAATCTGAAGATAGAGAGCTTTGAATATAACAAATGAGTTAGACTTTTTCCTGATGAAATGAACCCAGGTATCCCTCGTGAAATCATTTAACACACACAAGCATATAGCATTTTCCACTGAGGCTTTTGACCTACATGGGTTCCATGAGATCCAGGTGGATTAATTCTAGTAGTCTTTTAGTAACAATGAAAGGAACTCGCTTGCGAGATACTTTGATTTTCTTTTAGCAGTATACACAAATCACACCTTCATCACCCCGAATGGTAGGAAGACAAAAAATAGCATTCTTCAACAAGGCTTCTTCAATAGTTTTAATACTAACATGACCAAAGCCTTTGTGCCACTGAGAGGATTTATCATGTTTCAACATGTGACACACATGATTAGCATCAAGATACCATAAATAAGAGTTATCATAAGAACACTTACATGTCATATTTAGAGGCTCAACATTATCAGTGATAAGACACTTGTCTTTAGTGAAGCTGAAACTAAATTCTTGATCACAGGGGTGATTGATGCTATTAAGATTTGTCATGAGTCCTTCAAATAGCTTATAATCATCATGAGTAGGGAGACCGAGATATTTTAGTTTAACTTTACCCAAGATCTTACCAGTAACACCATCCCCAAAGGATCTTACCAGTAACACCATCCCCAGATGTAATTTGACTAGATCTTACAGCCTTGAGGTAAGTAATATAACTTTTTCCCCCTGTCATGTGCCTGGAACTATCACTTACATAGAACTAATCTCCTTTAGTAGATGATTTGAAGGATGTCAGTACAAAATTGCATTGGCCAAAACTGCTTTTCACACTCTATATTTGTTTGACTCTTGAAGTACTTTAACACATTATGGAGAGAAAAAGGATAAAATGATCTTGATTCCTGTTTCTAGTAACCATGCAGACGAAAACAATGAGGTCTAATGTAACCACTTTTCTTACAATGATGATAAATCCATTGCCTTCTCAGCTTATGAAAAACACTTAAAAAGTTCTTTCTTTGCTTCTTATTTAGATATCTTTTTATTTGATTTAATGTGTTTGCTAGTACTTTTCAGCAAATTATCAAGAAAATGAATATTGGAGTCAAAAGAACCAAATTGAGTCAAATGACCAAGAAAATATGAAGAAAAGCACAAAAATCCCAAAAATAGGGCAGTGCCACAACATTGAGCCAATGCTACCCTCGCCGATGCAAACCCGAGAGCAAGGAAAATGACATTGTGTAGCGTAACAGTGAGCGCCGCAATGCCAGTATTCCTTATTTGAAAATGGGAAAATTTATTGAATGAATTGTCTATATATTCTATGGTTAGTTAGCAGCCTCAATCACAAAACTTCACAGCCCTAAAGTAAGCTTTTGCTACCAAAGTAGAGCGTATGAGGGATTGATCTTGGAGGTTGTTCAAGTTCATGAGGTGAAGATTGAGGTAAGCTAGAGGATTCAAGTGTCGATAGAGGCTTTGATATTAGTTCTTCTGCGTTTCCCTTTACTTCTTTACTATTTATGCTTGCAATCTTGTATGAAAGTGTGTTGTTGAGAGGCATGGGTGGCTAAACTTGTTAGTTTTAGCGTGTTGATAACTTATGAATTTAGGTTAGTATTTAGTGATTTCATGGATATTGTTGAATTTTATGTTTTTTAATGATATTGCTTAATTCTTATTTGTTGGCCTGTTGAATGTTTAATTTGATGGATTGAATGTTTAACCAGATTTATATCATTGAATCATTATTAATCTCTCATGAAAATAGTTAGATTAGTAGTGAAAGTTAATGAAATTGTTTAATGCCCTACTTCTTAATTTGGTATCAAGAAATTAGTTATCACTTAAGTTGCATGAGAATAGGTTGTTTCTTTTATAGAAAGTAATCTCGATTTATTTGATCCCTTAATCATAATGTTTATATAAGGAATCAATGGATGCACTGATAATAGCTTAATGAAATATGTAATGAAATCAACATCCTAGAACACTTTTAACTCTTGGATTTTCATTTAGTTTTGCTTCTTTTCAAAAATTGAAAAACTTAAACTTGATTTCTAATCCATAGCTAAATTTGACACAATTCTAAAATAAATAGGGAAGACGATTAATTTGATTCCTGAGGATGAAACTCAACCTCTTATGTTGTTCTAATTTACTATAACTTGACCACGTGCACTTGCGTGCATGTATCAGCTTACCATCATTCCTTGCAATATACCAGGAATTAGATCAATCAGATTGATTGTTCTTTATGGGTTCTCGTTCTTTGGAAAACTCAATCTTTTGTTTTCCTTTACATGAGGCTTGACTTCCAAGATTGTTTTTCGATCCAGAGAAACCAATACCCCGCACATCTCTTGATGGCTTACTTTCGGACAAAATTCATACAAAACTATCAATACCAACATTTGATGGCTTACTTTCGGACAAAATTCATACAAAACTATCAATACCAACATTTAGCATCCTTACTGATTTGCACACATAATCTTTCACTGCCTTGACTTTGTTCAGTTCGCGTTTAAGATTAGAAATGACAATCACAAGTCTAGCATTGTTTGCAATGAGAGATTCTATTCTTGCCTTTTGTTATCCTCACACCACTATTTGTAAAGATCATGGTATGCTGCTGCAATAAAAGAATTTTGGACTTCCCACTGAATTTAGGAAAATCATGTTCTTGAAGTTTGAATTCTGAGCTATCGGAAGAAATGCAACTAACATGAACCCAAACATCCTCTTTAGATTCAGTACTTTCATTTGACTCTTCATCAGACAGAGTCACGATATAGATCTTGTTTTGACATTTGAGAAAGTTTCGAAATTTAGATTGGTAATGACCAAAACCTTCACATTCCCTGCACACTACACAGACATAATTTTCTAGATAAGGAAAAATATATTTCACACAAACAACATTTTCATAAACAATCATTAGAATGAAACAATAGATGTAGAAACAATCTGAATAACAACCACCAACCTTAAACAAATATTGGCCAATGCAAAATCTTTAAAAGGGGTACATGGTTCTTGGATGTTGTATGTCGTGTTAGATATCAATACCGATTATCTAGACTATATCGATGTAGATAGTTTGTCTTCATATTGTTACTTTGCTTAGATTTGATCTAGAATACGATATTCATATACACAAAGTAATTTATAAGTTTATTCAATATATGTATAATCAATATCGATATCGGTATGGGTATATCTGTCACATGTATTCTTATGAAGTCTTGCATTGGTTATTGTTAGTCAAAGGCAGATTAGGTTGGTATATTTATTATCTACAGACTAACTATACATAGCACACGTTTACAAAGCTGTTGTGACAGACTACTGGTTTCCTGCACCAATAACAGGTTTGTCCATAATAAGCATGTGAACCAATTATTTAGTGTACCGATACATACATATGCCACTAAACATAATTAGAAACAACAGAAAATTAGGGACAATAAAACAACAAAAAGTCACTCATAAACAATATTTGTATTAGTATCATCGATACCCATAATCAATTTCATCGTATCAATAACTATATGTGGTCATTTATATATGGTTATCGATTTCAATTTTAAATGAAATGAAAATCACATGGACGATAATTGATGATATATGAGAGAAAACTCTGGAAAATCCTCAAAGACTCACACAAAAGAGGAATGGGTCTCATGTAATTATCAATTATCCCTCGTAATTATCAATGGTAATCATATTGACAACTCACTAATCCATAAACATATTTTGGACTAAAGTTATGGTTTTTGTTGGGGTCCACCGTTTAATACAATTACAAAATGTTGATAAACACCGAAAAATGTAATTAATTCGGTTGCACTTTTTATACTACCATTGGTTGATTATAGTGTAATCCCACATGTTCTATTCCATTTCCAGTTTTTATGTAAATGGCTTCAATGGAATCGAATTATGATTGATATTTGCAAAGTGGTTAGGTAAATGAGATCAGAGAAATTCAATTTTATTTACAATCGAGGTTTATTACGATTAACACATGAATGGAAACCCATAATGATTAGATCCATTTTGATTACATATACATAAATATGGCCTTAGAGCAATTCGGGGTCAAAGTAGAGTTTATTAATGAAGCAGATTGGAGAACATTTACGAAACTAACCTTTCCTAGAGCAGCACAATGCTTCAAAATGCTGCAAAGTAGAAGCTACGGATTGCAATGCTCTCCAGGGAAAATGTTGTGATAGCATTGAGCAACGGTTCAAGGAGGTAGATAAAACGTTGCAAGCGTCATGACACTCACGACATTACTATAGTGAATTACAAAGCAAAACAATGAAAATCACACCGCATAATACAAAGTTCACGAATATTTTTTATAATTTAAGCAAAAATATATAAACCACTGTAATTTTGCATTGCAACAGATTATAGAGCTGAGAGCAGGAAAATTATATTATTAGATTTGAAGCAATTATTAAATATTATTCCAAACTTTGACTTTTAAAACTACATAGCTTGAGATAGCCATTATTGGATTCACACATAAAACTATACTAAGACATTATTCTGAACCTCTAACATTAGATAATCTATACATATAATTCAACATAGATATTATTAGATCCTAACACATTACTCGACATTACTAATTCGATCGATATATCTTAGTTGGTCTGGCCGCCACCGCCATTGCTCTTAATCGGTCGAGGAACACGTCTAGCTAACATAGTCACAAATGAATGCGGAAATTGTGTTTGGAGTAATTTAAACTTGATAGATATCCAAAAGTTCCTGATGGATTGAGAGATTGGTAAATTGAAAGAATCCTCACCTAAACCATCACTTTGCTCATCCAACATTTTTATCCGCTCCTGAGTCAAATCCTCCATGCTTAACTTTTTCAGCAAAATCTCTCTTGATCCGCTTTGTATCTCAAGGGTTTGTGTGGGATTTGATTGAATCGCCAAAAATATTTATAGGGGAAGAAAAGTTGACTATGAATCCTCTTAACTGATATAAATAATAATAATTAATGGATAGTTGGAGGTTTGACTTGAAATTACGGTCCTGCCCTTTTCGGTTTTTACCACTTCCATTAATTGACCAATTGCTTGTTGAAGACGTAAAAGGAAAATTTTCGATAGTATGTTCTATACGACTTTCATTTGTTGTCTGTCACGTCAATATACTTTTAAATATAGCGTGAGATTTATTAGTAACAAATTTTTAGAGTGAATAAAAAGAGTATGAATAAATTTTTTAATAATATAATATTATTTGGGTAATTGCAATTGGTAGAATTTTGAAGAATAATAACCAAGTGTATAATATCATTTAAAAAAAATTGCAAATATAGACAAGTCTATCAGTGATAGACTTCTATCGTTGATAGACTCCCAAATCTATCAGCCATAGACTTCTATCGAGAGATTCTTACCAGTGATATTGTCTATCACTGATAGACTCCTACCAATAATATGGTAGATTATTTAAATTTGGCCATATTTACAATTTTTTTTTTACATTATATTGTATCGGCTAGTACTTTGGGTCTAATGTCTATATTTGCTATTGTCCCTATTTATTTTGTGGAGTTCGCATATTTGTTCTATTTTAATAAACAATAAAGAACGAAAGTACCAAAGGGTTTGTATAATACTAAAGTGTTAAAAAAAAACTCTCAATTATATTGAAGATTGAAACAAACTGTGTTTTGACTTGGGCTTAGCCAAAGCACGTGGCTTTTGCACGTGCTTGTTGATTTTTCATCTGGTATGTTTCCTACACGTAGCTTGTGACTATTTGTTAAATTATATGATATATGAAAACTTTAACTAGCCTTTGTTTTGGTATTTGATTTGTTAAAAATAATGGTAGTTTGAAAGTGGTACAATTAGTTAAATAGTATTTCATTTGGTTCAACTCTCACATTTTGGGTGCTCTATGTTCATACAAGCTCCATGCAAGCTGGGACTTGCTGCTTTTTAGCTTGTAACTTTTGATTTTTAGTCTTTCATTAAACTATGAAGTGGGGCAACGCCTTTCATGTAGCCGGCTAAACTTGTCTCTTCAAATATTCGAGGGTTTGTTGGGGTTTGTATTTGGAAAATGGCTCAAAATAACCTAAAATTCGAAATCTTCTATGAAAATGAGTTATTTTTTAAAAACGTGTTTTTGCTATGGAAATGCATTTTAGTGATTTCTCGCAAAGAAATATTCTACGAAAATGCAGATTCTGCAAAATACTTTTCTCATCGAATTTTTCCTTTTGCAACATTATTTGCCAATTCTTTTCCTTTTTCAGTGCGATGGAAGTTAGGGTTGATCGTATGTATTTCCATTGTGTATATTTAAAGGACAATTAGTCCTCTGATTTTGATTGATTATTCTGTCTTTCCTAGAGCAACATTGTGTTACAGTACTGTGATTGTATCAATTGTGTTTATAAGGAGATAGTTGTAGCACTTGGAGATATACTCCGATCTACTTACGTCTTGTATATTGTATTCATCAGAGAAGGGATTCTCAAAGCTTAGAGGGAGCTTAAGCCATTCGAGCAAAGGGGACTTTGTTCTTAGAAGGAAAGATACAATTCACGTGAGAAGGAGTCTCACGACTTGAGGGGAGCTTGAGTCTTGTAGAGAGGGAGTCTCTTTTATAGGGGGAACCTAATGTTGGGGTTGATACCCTAAATCTCGTAGGGTTCTATAGTTGATAATTGTAATGTACAAACATTTTATTTATGTAATAAAATATGTGATGTTTTATTTAAACAATTAGTTGCAAAAACCACCAAACTAATAAATTAACATCCAAGGTTATCTTTGTAGATTGAACATATATGTAGAGACATACATGCAGATCGTGTTTAAGTGATAACCTAAATGGTCTGTAGTAGATTGATAAGGTTGGATACCTTATCTTGATGAAACTACGAGTATGACCTGCTTTGTAGATGTTATAATTGTTATAAAGTGCTACAAATGATTTGATCCTAATCATTCATGTGGAGAAATGTGAGCGGGGATATTCTATATAAAGGAGTTTGTATAAGATTGGACCACAAAATGTTTAGTCTTATTATATAACGCCGTCCATAATAGATACTTTCATTTCACCAGGATGACCATAGGTAACATGACTTGAATCTTGAGTGAGTTGTGAACTCCTGCCTATGGAGGCGATCCTTTGATTTGTATGGGTGAGAGTGGCTAGATTGCCGACTCAACAAGCCTACCATTTTAGGGATTCGTCTAAATGGGGAGCTGGGAACACAACTATACAAGAAGGAATAAATGATAGTGTTGTAGGCTGTTTCCTTCATCTCAATATTTTTTTTGGCTTCATGGTTGTTGACAGGTCTATCTGCTCATCTAGAGCTTTCGCCACTTTCTGTTGAACAAGCAAGGCATTCATCTTCTTCTTCCACAGAGCGAAATCGCATATCTAATCAAATCTCTCGATCTGAAATTTAGTTGCCATGGGCTCTAGTTTCAACTTCTCTCAAGACGTCCGAGTACTGAAGCTCTGATACCAAACTGTTGACCTGGGCTATATTAACTATCAATTTAGCTCAGTGATGACACAGTGGAAGTACTCGAATCAAAAATAAAAGAGGAAAAGAAGAAAGAACAATCAATACAGAAATTATAGTGGTTCAATCTCAATATGAGATTTACATCCACTGTGAAAGATCTCTCAATCTTCTTTACTGATAATAAAAACAAGATTACAGAGGAATTCCTTTTGGAAAAGAAAATACAAGGTTCACTATCATAGCAACAGGAATAAAACACTTAAATAACTAGTGCTTCAACATTTGCAAAGTCATACTCGATCCTCGATAGCATCTTACTCGATGCTCGATCGCTCACTTACTTGCTTACTCATTGCTCAATGTTCACCTGAAAGATTCACACTCAAAAGCTTACTCGGTTATTCGATGTATGCTTACTTGCTTCCTCGATGCACACTTACTTGATGTATGCAAACTCACTTACTTGATGCAAGCATACTCGCTTACTCGATACTCCCTGAATGTTTGATCAACCAACCTTTTATTACACTAGGGTAAACTCTTCAGCTCGGACTATTTTACACATGATAAAATCCCTGAAAGGGGAAATGGATTCAGGTGACATATCTCAACCAACCAGCCAATCCTGTGCGGCCTTCTATAATAAATTTAGTGGAGGAATATTCTTGTTCCAACTCATTCACAAACAACTTTAAAAAGGGTCTAAAACAACAATAACAACACTCTTTCCAACTACAAAGAGTATACCAAGCCCAATTAATAGCTAAATTAATGTGCTAAAATAAAACAAGCCCACTAAATATAATAAAGGGCCATAATGTATTAGACTAGCAAAAACCACAACAATGTGCCTATTTGATCTCTTATTGAAATCATGAACAATAGTATATCTTTCATTTATACCATTTATGACTTCTGAAGGGTTTATTTCAACTTACCATTGTTTTTTTTACCATTGCTTTTTAAATTCTCAATTAAACATCAATTTTATATTGGTTAGTATGAAAGTTACTATATATCTCAACTTATCAATTTAAAATAGAGAGTTAGTAATTTAACGTGACATTAGAACAACTAGTGCTTAATTAAGCATCTTCAAGATATTTCCACTTATTTGATATTGATAATAATAAGATCTATCTAACTTTGATATCTAAATTTGATGGCCTATTTATAATTTATCTAAGACTTAGGTTCTAACACTTTGATTGCTAACTTAGGTACTTTAATTTGTACTTTGTTGTGGATCAAAGTTAGATAAATTTAAGTGATCGAAGGTATAGTCAATATTCTAACCGTGTTAATAGTTTTATCACATCCGTGAAGAATTATTTAAATGAAGAAGGAAGAACAAGATGTCCTTGTTCAAACTTTGTTCATATCAATATTTCACTTTTGTTCACATAGTATTCTTTCATGCATAAAAATTATTAGGTTTAAATCCTATTTTGGTCCCTAAATTTTTAAAACATCTATTTTAGTCCCTAAACTTTTAAAAAGTGTTCATTTTGGTCATTGTTGTTAATTCTCAAATAATTAATTTACACATTAGTAATGTGACATCTGGTTTAATATATATATATATATAATATCCTCATTCGTTTTCAACCTCTACTACCCACTGCCCAAATCACATTCTTCCAATCCAAGTAATCAATAGAAGAGGGGATTTTGCAATTCCTAAATGTTAACTCTGAGGGTATAATCCTAATTTCATCATCTTTCCCACCAATATTTATGTAAAATTCTCTCGTATTTTCTTCTTCTACCATCTTTCTTGACAAAGAAACTAGCGAGAGAGAGAACACACGTTCGTATTTAAAAAATTTGTAGAGAATTTTATTTTATGAAATTTCTTAGAGAGAGTACTTTGTATTTCTGTAACTTCTTAGATAGGGAAAATATAGAACGGAGAGTAGTTTGGAGTGTTTTCTTCAACATTTGTGAGAGGAAAAAAAGAGAGGAAGAGGGAAATGAAAGGGAAATTTTGAATTTTAAACTCTTTAGAGATAGAAAGAGTGAAGCTTATGCTTTAGCAATTTCTAGAGAGATTTTTTAATCGAAACTTTTGGAGAGAAGGAAGAAGGAAGCTTAAAACTTATATTTTTGCACCTTTTGACAAATAGGAAGAAATCTTTTGATTTTTTTCTGGAATTTTAGAGAGAGAAATGGAAGGAAAAAACCATAATAAAAAAAAAAAACTAAGATAAACGATCGAGAAGAAGAGAACAATCACCAATAATAAATAACTAAAGAAAGAGACGAGGATGAGAAAGTAGAAAAAATGAGTTGCTGAAGATAGCCCAAAAACTATTCCAAGATTTACACTGGGATGAGGTAAGTACAAGTCTGAAGAAGACTCATGATAAAGAGAGACACTACAAGGATATTAATATTTTTCGACACCACAAACTGTCGGAGATCACCAAAAGATCGTCAGTGAATGTACTCCCGATGCTGTATATATTGTGGACCATAGGATCACGAGACACCCGTCAAAAGAATCAATGTCGACACTCCAAAAGAAATGTCAGGAGTTACCTACAATGCCCGACGCCACTATACGTCGTTGGGAATAAACAACTTTCAACGCGGTATTTGATGTGTCGGCTATAAGATCATTTGTCGACGATTTAGGTTACCCTATGGGAGTTTTTGCTGTGTAGGATTGAGTTGTTATTTAGGCCTATTCCAGACGTTAGCTTCAGGATATCGCTTGTCTCTATCGAGTCTGTTGTGGTCTGGCATTAGGAGTTAAGCCCATTGCTGACGATTTTCGTCAGGAAAAATGTAAATTTGTCGATGATATTTTTTAAAAAAATTAAATTTACAATTCTAATATTTGAGAATTTGTTCAAAACTCAAACATAAGAGTACAATCAAAACAATCCATTACACATTGAAGTACACTTCGTGCAAAGTCTAAATTTCATTCAAATAAAACAAGTTTACAAGACATTAACTGTTTCATTAAATAGGAAAGTATGTATACATAAGATAGAAATGAAGTTTCAAAGTAGTTTCATCGTAATACATGCATATTTTTTGTGTCAATCATCAAACCTCAAACCAAAAATATAGTCTTCTTTCCTCATGCTTCGACTCGGAAGTATGCACCTAGAGTATAGACAATTCAAGAAATTCAATTAGTTTCAATGATAATACGGATGAAAATAATCTTTCTTAAATAACCATTAAACAATCCTCTCACATCCACCCCAATGGTTAAACTAACTATTCTTCAATACAAGAAACATTCAACTTATTGGTCGAACTTGTACATAAACTTGTTCAAACTTTTGTGAAACATATCGTATATAAAAAATGTCTCCAAACACTCATGAAATTAGGCAAATGCATCAAACAAAGAATGAACAAAACACAAAATGATGTTGCACCTACCTCTTAATTATACCCAAACTCATGACATCATGAGTATAATACCATAAGCTAATGTATATGTACCTTTCAAAACAAATGTGTAGTTCATGACAAGTTATAACATGTATCATTTACAAAAAAAATAGAGGCAACTAGTGGGTTAAATGTTGTAGCCATTCATAGTTCTAGTCCTTAAAAGACTAACATCAAGCAAGTCCGTATCATCTAGTCTTGATTTATACTTGGTTCTCTTTTAAAACATAAGAGACTATTGAACCACAAGAAGCTTGAGTTTAAGGTTTAAAGGGTTCTAATTTAAGTCTAAATTACATCTAACTTTGACACTTAAGCCTCATTTCAACCACTAGAGACTATTCAAACCATAAATTAAACTTTAAATTATGATTTAATGGTTGTAGTTGATATCTTAAAGGAATATTGAGACTTAGGCATACAACAAGTCTCCAACTTTTACTCTTCAGACTTCCACATATATACGAATCATTAACATTCACTTTTACTTAAGCCGGAGATATCTTATGCACATTAGGCATTGAGATTTTGAGGTTTTTTTTTTTTTTTTTCTTTTTCTCAAACTAATATTTTATTTGGGTTCCTCTCAAATGACCATACTATTGTTTAAAGAAGAAGAATTGGTGAAAGTTAATCTATGATATGATTAATGAACAAGACAAAACAAACATTTTATCTTGCTCCAACATAAAAATAAAATATAGGGCAATTGGTGCCTAAAATTTGGAATTGATGTTTATTTAATCCCTAAAATTTTAAAATGCATTTTAGTTCCTTCATGTTTACTAAATGCTTCTAAATTGTCCCTAAATTAACTCACATCATATGTGTGTTGATGTGGATATTAATCTAATTGATGACATCTAAATTTCATTGATTAGTTTTTCCAGATAAGTTGGAAAATGAACTAAAAATTAAACTAAAAAAGGACGTTAAAGCATCTAAATGATATTCTCCTTTGCTTAAAACAATATATATAGAAGGCATGCTCATAGTGAAGAAGCATAGATTTTAGTAGTTTTACTTCATCAAGTTCATCCTTAGCCCCTTTCTCTTAGTAATGGTAGATACCTTTCAAAGCTTATAAAAACTCAACCTTCAAATAGTATTCAACTTTGTATATACAAACAATTTTTTAGATTAGAAATGACAGTTTCGCGGTAACATACTATACCCTACCTTTAAGAATATGAAACTCTATTATTGTACACAAGAACAAATTTGAAAAACATTTGAAAACAATCCAGCATGTAAATAAACTTCAATTCAGGAACTAAATAACATTTGAATACAAAAATTGAAAGAATCGATCAAAAACTAAATAAAAAGGGCAAACACATAGTTTTATCACTTCGAATAAATTTGAGAAATTTAAGCATTTTGTACCAAATTAAGGGATGGAAAGAGGCAGCAATGACGGTCTGATGGCAACAATGGCGGCAACAGACCTTAGCTTCGTGGAGGTTAGTGACTGCGAAACCTTTCTTGATGGCCGATTAGGGCTTGTGACCGGCGGATTGAGAATAGAAAAAGGCCGATTGCGGCTCCAAAGTGGCGGATCGGCAGATTAGCGATAGAAAGAGACCCAACAGAGGAAAGAGGTGGCGGCGGATTAGGGTTGGAAAGGAAAAAAGTGAAGAACGGCCGCGAAAAGAGAGAGAACATGAAGTGCAAAGATTAGGGAAGAAGAAAGGGTTTTAATTTTTTTAACAATTCACTCCCGACACTTATTTAAAGCATCGAAAAAAACCTTTTCTCCCGACGGTATAAAGTAACCGTCGACAAAGTATTGACGCGATTTCAATCTCACGCCACCATTTGGAGTATGTTTCCCGTCATAATAACCATCGGGATTTCTTTAGCTATCGACATTAATGATTAATCCTGATGGTATGTGTATGTCGTCGAGATTGAACATGTTATTGCCGACGACGTATGTTACTTGTCGGATGACCAGCTCTGGATTTTATAACCATGAGGAGATAGCTTTTTTGTTGTAGTGAGAAGACAACCGTATAATTAGTTGTCACATCACCAATCACTAAATAATAGAGAATTAACAACACGGATTAGAATGGACAAAAAAATATTTTAGGGACTGAAATAGAATAAAACTCAAACTTTAGGGACTAAAAGAAGATTTAAACCAAGTTATTATTATTAAACAAATTTCAATAAAAACTAGCTTCACATTACGAATTTAAATATTCTTAAAATAAAAATTATGAAATTTAAGATTTATTGAGAGTATATAAACTTAATATAAAATTTTAAAAGAACATGATGAAAAATGATATTTTAAAATTTCTTAGTTTTCTAAAATAAAACATAATGGTGGCAGAGAATTTGGTGAGGATTCAATGCGACAAAAAAAGTTGGAGGTTGAGATGAGGTGGTAATTGTAAGGGATTTAGAGGAGACAATTGTTGTAATCGCAACTATGTTAGGAAATTTGATGCCACTACTACAAAATTTACCTTACTTAATATCAAGTAAAAGATTAAAAAGCGAAGATAGATAGTTTTATGATATTTTTATGTGAACCATTACTTGATACATGGTCACATATAAGAAGTTACATATTTTTTTTTCAAATAAAATATAAAAAATAATTAGTTAATAATATTTTTTCGAATAAAATAACACAGCTATGATATTTTCAAATCCTAGCCCACTCTTCGTGCGCACTCGTCTTCACTTTGCTTCACTCCGCCGCTCGCTGACTCTTCGCGCACCGCTCGTTTTCACTCTTCTTCGCTCCACCGCTCACCCACTCTTCGCTCGCTCCGCCGTCTGTTAGTCTTTAGTGCCGCTACGAACTGGTCGTCCACTGAAAAAAACGTTCAGCGCTTTCTTCCTCCGTTGGTCTTCAACGCCACTGGTTGACGCTTCTACTTCAGCACCGTCATCTGTTGATTCAGCTTCAGTGCTCCTTTTCGTTTGTTCAGCGTGTCCGTCCGTGTCTTTCATGTTTCAACCATTTGCCCGTATGTTACTTTGTGGGCCGACTCAACGTCGACATTCTTGAATCCACAATTTTCGATTTACGTCGCCGCGAGTGATGAGGTTAGTTTTGAAAATATTTTCCTCTTTTTTATTTTTCATTTTTGTTGCTGTAATCGAATTTCAATTTCAATTTACATTTTCCATTTTTTTTCCTTTTTTTTCCTACGCTTGGTGCTCTTCCTGATGCTATGCTGATTGACAGTACTTGTTGCTTATTTTCATTTTTCTCTTCTTTATTTCTTTTCAACTTTCATGGATTTTGACATGTAATCAAGATGTCCGGCAAAATCAAATAGTTTGGCTCATACCTTTTGTCGAGAACGCGATCGTTTTGATTTTTGAATTTGAGATATGGTTCTATTTTTATGATCCAGGCGAAGGCTATATGTATTAGTAAATCGGGTTGGGGTCTATGGAAAATTGGTGATAGATCTATATTTTATTTATATTTTTCATTTGTTCATTTTCTCGTGAACTGTTTGATCGTAAGAACGTAGTGGAAATGGAACTAGAATTGTTAAATAGAATACGTCATAAGAATAATTCTTTTATACTAGCATTACAGGCAAGACAAGTATTTTATGTTGAGGATCCAAGTGATGGTCGATGGTCTATTGTTCTTACTCCACCACAAAGAAATTTTGAGGATCAATACAATGACGATGAACTTGGAAATACTCCTTTACATTGTCAAGGAATGCCTAAAGCTATGTTAGATATTGAATCTAGAATTGATTTGGATGGAAAAATTTCAACATATGTACGAGTTGATTGTGAAGGCACATGGATTCCTAAAGAGTAAATATATGGGTAGGTTTTCACTTACTAATTTTTATAATTTTGTTGTATCTGACACCAAACTAAACTTTATTCTATTTTTTAGGATAATTCGTACACCATGAGATAGCAAGTGATGAGGACTTGGAACTTGGTTTGGATGATGTCAAAGAAAGTTTGGATGATGTCAATGAAAATATGGAACTGAAGCAAGATGAAATACCAAACAAAAAGAAAAGGCGAATGTAAGGACTGACTGTTATGTATGAGGTAACAAAAATTAGGAGTGTATGGTAGAAAAAGTTGGTTGAATATAATAATGATGGAGTACCGATTGGAGACAATGGATATAAGTTAAAATCTTTCATTGAACTACTTTGCATCATCATATCCCGATTACATGTACATCTTAGAAGTGTGTACCGACTGACTTAATGGAAAAACTGTTTAATATTGTTGATGTATGTATATTTTCCTTTGTTGATGTATTATATTAATATTTTACTTGAAAAGTAATAATCAAGTATTTTAAATATTTAGGATGCTTTCATAATTGATGGTAGAACTAAGAAGGCTATACTCAAAACTGCAGGCATTGCATTTCATCAATTAAAGTCTTGGTTAACGACACAATATATTATCCCTTTTATGAATGAACCCCAACTTTTATTACACCCACCTTCAATGTACTCCACATAATTGAAACACATCATTGGCAAGAGTTTGTCGAATCGAGATTATCTCTAAAGTTCGAGGTATTAAACTTTTCATTAAGAACATCAATATTTGTCACTTTCTTGTCATTTTTATTTTGAACTATTAAATTTATATAGAAAGTGAGAAATTAACAATAAGCACGAAGAAAAAAAACAAGTATAATCATCGGATGTCCAAAAGAGGTTATGTGAATCTTGCGAGAAAATGGAAAAAATATTCTTAAATTTAACTATTTTACAAATATTCTTATATTTAACAATATGTTTATTATACAGAAAAAATTATCTTCGTCCATAAAATGTGATTTTGGACAAGCTAATATGTGGAAAAAAGCTCGGACAAACAAAAAAGGAGAATATGACAATGGGGATGTCCAACAAGTCGCCAATTGAATAGTAAGATTACCAATGTTACATTTGCATGAAATCATTATAATATTTTATATGTGTTATTGAATATATATAATTTCCATTTAGGATGAGATCATAAAGAATGGAGATCCACTTTCTAAAAAAGATGATTCACCTAATGATATTTTGACTCAAGCCTTGGGTACTCCAGAATATGGTAGAAGCGTACGTGGGGTGGGTGGTTTCATTACACCTATTGTTTACTTCCGTACAGCGAAAAGAGATGATACTAACAAAAAATTGTTGATGAAAATGAAGTACTTCGTAAGCGCATTAAAGAGTTGGAAGATCAAATTCAAAACACGCAAAGATCTGAGCATGGTAGTTGCTACAAGAATAAAATTCGAAAAAACCAAAATTCAAATGTTGAGGTCACAGTTAGTTTCATGTTCTATCTTATTTAATTTATGGATTAAGGTTACAACTATTAGTTATGATAATTTTTAACTTGTTTAATTTGTATTGTTATATTTATATCATAGGAGAAGGAAGTTGTTAGTGCATCAACCATACATGGGGAATGGAAGAAGGTAAAGAAGATGGAAGCTATTAGTGTATAACCGATCTTGAAGGTGAATTTTATTATGAAGTAAAATTATGAGGTAAATTTTCTATTAATTACTTATAAAATTTATAACTTGGTGGTTTCAGGAGAAAGTTTTAGAGGATGCGGAAAAGGAGAAGGAAGTGATCGCTATTACTGTACCACCGATCTTGAAGATGAATTGTATAAGTCTCATGTTCTTCTATCTTATTTAGGAATGAACATTTTACTCCTGTTCTATCTTAATTGTGTTAGGAAAAAGCTTCAAGAACGATGCCGAGAGAGAATGAAGTTACTAGTGCACCATCAAATTTTCAATATCCTTGAAGTCTATTCTTAGGTACGCTAAAAAGGTAATGGTTGATGGAATAAGTATTTCCTTCCAACTACCTGTTGAGCTATTTGGTTTTGGTCGAAAGAGTTATGTTCTGCGAGAAGATGTGATCGAATTTTGTTGCATGCAAAAAGTGAAGACTTTATCAATGGTGGCTTATATCGCACAAATAAATTTATTTGTTTATGATATATTATCATTTTATTAATTAGTAGTAAGTTAATGTGTCCGATCTATTAGTGTGAGTACCTACACTCATTCATTGTTGATTCAAATAAAAGGTTTAAGTACATTTTTGTAGATCCATCTCTTATATATGCGGGCCAAAATACTCGAGAAATTAGAGCTCGAAACCTTTGTAGTAGATTTATGGCTTCCGAACACGATCAATTAATTATTGCTCCTTATAATCTCGGATAAATATAATTAGTTATTGCTCCTTATATTCATGTTCTACCTTACTTCTTGGGTGACTTAAAAGCAAAATCACTTCTTTTTTTTTGCCTTTTTTTTCAATGTAGAATTGTGTTGGGATCATTGTACTTGAAAGTTCCTAATACTCATGTTCTACCTTAATATAATGAGCTACCTTCATGTTCCATACTAATTAGTTGTGTATTTTTTTTAGTGATCATTGGTCGTTAATTGTTCTTAATGCGTATGGTGACGTGGTATACTATCTTGACTCATTAGAATAAGTTCGCGAGAAGATATCAAATACATAACAAATATGTAAGCTAACTTTGCTCTTTTTTTTTTTTTTTTTAGTAAAGTTTATTTCATTTTGAATATTATACTACTCTTTGACGAATGTAGCGCAATGACAATTTTTCAGTCTCAAAAGAATTTACAAAAAACTCGAAAAACCACATTCTGGAAAAAGAAAATTAATAGAATGATGTTTATTCAGTGCATCTGTATGATATGTATTAATTATTGGCTTTGTATTGTAGTGTCCTTTACAAGTGGGAACTGTCAAATATGGGTATTATGTTATGAGATATATACAATAAATCGTGACTAAAGAGAAAAATATTATCACGGATGAGATATGTGTTTAAACTACTTATATATATTGTAACATTATAAATAGTGCAAATAGTGTAAATAATATATATTTGACTTTTTATGTTTTATAGATTGATACGAGGAGTTCGACTCGCAACTTGAATTAGATGAAGTACGTGCGGAATGTGTTGAATATTTAGGTCGTTATACCTGATGGACTTCCTATAAATTTTGTGTATATCGCTACATGGGAATGCCCAAAACTTTTTTTTTTTTTTTTTTTTGTAAATGTTTTGTCCATCCATTATAGGTTATATAATTCAAATAAAAGTGTGGTGGAGGATATAATTTTAGTCTTGTGATTTTTGGAATATATAGCATATTTGGATTGATCTTACAATTTTGGAATTATCATATATTGGGTGGGTTGATAGAGTATATATTATTGTGGATTGGTCTTGTAAATTTTGAAATCGTTCATATACATGAAAGGTAATAGAAGAATGGAACTGTTAAGGTACGTTGGATATATTGGGCTGATATGTAGACCTGAAATATGTGCAACTGTTTATTTTAGTTGATGAAATTGTGTTATTGGAAGATACATGCAATTTAGGAAATGAGAAATGCAAAATTAAATTTGAATGTTTAATTTGAAAAAAAAAACATAGATTACATTGGAAACGTGTCAAAAATTAGATTACTTGTCCATTATTTCGTGTCAAGATAAAAATATATTTGACAAATAAAAAAGTCAAGATAATCACATATGATACGTAATAAGTGTCAAGAATTAATACACTTGACATTCATCAGTGTCAAGTATATTTTTTTTTCCACGGAAATTATATCAAGAAATATATTTCTCTTAACGTTTTTTCATAATGAAGTTCTCACATTATACTTGACAGTCGAGTATTTTTTTATAAACGTCAAGTATATCCTTCACTTGACATTGTAAAAACACGTATCCAACTTCTATAATAGCATGCAATGAGAGGCGATAGAGATGGAATGGAAGGAGAAGCCGACCAAAGAGTTATTTAGGTGGTGGTGAGATTTGTCTTGATATGTTTAGATGGTAGTGTTATTCAACCATCAATGTACTTTGTTTTCGATATACTCTCTTATCTATTGGGGTTTGTTTTGGAGAAACAACGTAATTTGTTAAAAAAGAATTCTATGTTTTTTTTTATTATTATTATATGTGCAAATAAGTTTTTACTCTGTGAATTGTAATAATATATAAGTTGCATTAATTCTGCAGTTGCCTCATTTTATTTTTCACGTAGTTTCTTCTGAGTTCCACGTTTTGTTAATTATTTTATTTTTTTGATTCTTTTTGAAAAATAAGTTAGTTAATAATGTCATTGTGATCATTTTTTTGACAAAATGTACGAAAACTTAGAAAAGAGGAAAATAAAATTAAATGAAGGTGAAATAAAATTTAAAACAAAAAAGGTAAATTATAACAAATATACTTGAACTTTTCCATTTATTTCAAAATTATCCATACACTTTTAAAAGTTGCAATATCACCTTTGAAGTTCTCTAAACATTTCAAAACTATGATTAGAATATAATAGAAATCCTTCACTATTTCAAATAAAAATCGAGACTTAGAACTATATAGAGATGACTTAAGATGATGTATTGATAGAATTTTTTTAAGTCAATGTCACATAATATTAAAACTCAATTTTCGTCTAAAATTTTAAAAATTTCTACTCCAAAAATATTTGGGATAATTGCAAACATAGATATCAAACCTAAAATATTAGTAGATGTATTATAAATATAACGAAATTTATATTGTCTGTTAGTGATAAATCATATTGTTGGTCGGAGTCTATTAGATCAACCATATCGCTGGTAAAAATATACCAATTGTAATTTTTTTTTAAAATGATGTTATACATTTAGTTATTATCTCTAACATGCTATCCATGGTAGTTGTCCAAAGTTTTTTTTTTTTTTTTTTTTTTTTTTAAACACATGAATATTTTTCAAATGAATGATAAAGTTCAAGGCCAATATTTTTTTTTTTTTTAATTTCAAGATAAAAAAGAAAAATATAAATAGACAGTTAAAGGAATGATGCAAGCAAAAAATTTAAACTTGTTCCCACTATGTGTCATCTTTTTGCAGAAGAGTTATGGGGTCACCAATTACATAACTATTAACTACACACTGAAAAATAATAATAATCCAAAAGCTAAAAGGGAAAAACCCCCAACTTTGATCTTAGTTTGTCTTGCCACCGCCGCCGGTGCTCTTCTCCGGCGGAGGAACACGGTTCTTACTGCCGCCGGTTCTCCGACGTTGTCGAGAAAGACGGTTAATCTGAGCGCCACCGGCAGCGTTAATAGGCCGCCGTGGATGGCCAGGTTTAGCATTATCGTTGTTGCTCTTTTGTAGACTTGAACTTGAAGCCACCATTTTTCTTTTATCTTTTTTCGTTTTTCTTCTGCAAATTACTTTGAATCTCTCTCTTGATTCTCTAAAATGGGCCTATGGTTTATGAATCTCTTTAATTCAATGGCAACTACTTTAATATTAAGTGAAGATTGTGTGAAATTACTGTCCTGCCCTTTCATTTTTCCACCACTTATTTGTTGAATAAAGAAAGTCTTCCTTTGACTCAGCTTATTCACCAAACACCATTATTGGGTTTGAATAACTCTTCCACTCACTTTTTCACTCATTCTATTGTATGAGAGTCCAAAATGCACTAATTTTGACCAAATCTCTTTTTAGATTCAATTCGACATTCAAAAAAAACATTCTCATAACGCATACTTTTATTGATAAACATCCATTTATGAAATTTTTAAAGGAAAAAACGTTAACATTTCCAACTAAATTTTGCAAACCTAATTAATTTTCAATTTAAAACTTTTAATTTCATGAAATTTAACAAATTTCTCTCTTTGTTATTTTTCAGATTAGATCTCTTTTTATAGTAGGAGGATCTGCTACAAAACTCTATTTAAGAAACTGTATTTAAAAAAATGACCGACATGATAGAGGCCTCTATTTCATTTCTGAAGATACTATCTCTAGGAGTTTGTCTAAGACTAGTTTTTTGTTGTCATTTACAATTTCTAAAAAAGACTATTTATTATGGCATTGTCGCCTTGTTCATCCGAACTTTCCATATATGAAATATTTGTTTCCCCATTTATTTTATAATATGGATATTTCCTCATTGTCTTATGATGTCTGTATGTGCAAAACAGCGTAGGATTACCTTCCCTCTCAACCCTTTCCTAACCTTTCCATCTAGTTCATAGTAATGTTTGGGGCCCATCTAACATTACTAGCTTATTCGGCAAGCGGTGGTTTGTCAACTTTATTGACAACCACACCCATCTTACATCAGTGTTTCTTCTTGCTGATAAGTCAGAATTATTGTCTATTTTTCAACAGTTCAATACTACGGTTGAAACACAGTTCAATACTAATATTGCTATCCTTCGAAGTGACAATGGGTGAGAGTTTGCTAATAACACTCTTCATGAATTCTTGAATTCAAAAAGAATTATCCATAAAAAATCGTGTGCCTATACTCCTCAGCAAAATGGAGTACCTGATTAGAAAAATTGCCACCTTATAGAAGTTGCTCGATCTCTCATGCTTCTTGTGTCCCTTCCCTTGTAACTTTGGGGAGGCATTATTCTCACTGTGGCTCACCTCATCAATCGTCTGCCATCCCATGTTCTTAAGTTCCAGACACCTCTTTAGTGCTTTAAAGAATCCTTCATGTCCACGCTCTCTTTCTGGATGTCCCTCTTCGTGTATTTGAGTGTACTATTTTTGTTCATAACCACTGTCCCCACCGAAAAAAATTTGTTTCTCGTGCTCAGAAGTGTGTCTTTGTTGGGTATCCTCTTCACCAGTGGGGCTATAAGTATTTTCATCCACCCTCAAGGAAATATTTTGTCACTATGGATCTTATGATCCTTGGGATCAACCCTTTTTTCCCGCTCTTCAGGGGGAGAACACTAGTGAAGAGGCTAACTTATCTACCTACTCTATTCCTATAAAATTTGAGCCTACTCCTGATACAAATGACCTTATCCTTCCTGAGTCTGGCCCAATCCTTTCTACAAAACAATTACCCTGGATAACATACTACAGGAATTGGTTTCCTAATTCTCCCGGAGTCTCGTTGTTTTGTAAAGATACACATTGTTTGATGAATAAAATAATTGTTATTTAATTTTGACATTTACTCATATCCAATAAACAAAGGTCCTTGGTTATCTTATGTGAACTTAAGCATGTATATGTGATATACAGGTGGATCATGCCTTAAGTGATAACCTAAATAGGTCTGTAGTATAAGGATTAAGGTGGGATACCTGATCCTGGTGACACTACGGCTATGGCCTGCTTTGTAGGGGTATGCAAGCGTTGTGAACTACTACAGATGGTAGATCCTGACCATTCATGTGGGTGCGATCAGGGGTATTCTATACAAAGAGTTTGTATAAGACCTGGACCACGAGATGAATAGACTTTGTATATAACGCCGTTGATACTAGAGACTTACATCTCACCTTTGAGGGCGGTCATTTGATTAGTATGGGTGAGAGTGGCCAGATTGCCAACTCAACATACCTACGTTTTTGGGGACTTGTCTGATTTGGGAGCTGAGATCGAAATCCACAAGATGGAATTCACTCCTTTCCTGAAGCAGGGATAAGTAGAGAGATTGCTCCCTTAAGGGCTGATTCCGGGGCTTGAATATAGTGACCATAACTTCTCTTTGGAAGTGAGGACTTAGTCATAGTCGGACTATGACTTATGTTCATTAGAAGGATCAGTGATACTTAAGAAGTTAGATGTAACTATAGGGGCATAACGGTTATTAGCCCAGCTGTACTTACAAGCGATCTGTGAAGGGTTGTCGCACTTCTGATTGGTTAAGATGGACATATAATATATCTGTGGTAAGGAGAGTTCAGCTGTCGATCTTTAGTAGAGTGCTTGACAGTTAACGGATAGTGGATCCCATGACTAAAGAGTTTAGTCAGTTATTCACGTACCGTTGGAGCTTTGAGCTACAGGTCCATAAGGTCCCTTTGGTAGCTTAATGGAATCAGTTGAGGATTAGTTATTGGTGTTGATTTGAAATGTTCAAATTGACAAGAGGTAATTCGATTATCTATGATATGATCGATATGATGTATGTGATACATTAGTGGAGGATTAATGTAAATGAGATTTACATTAAATACCATGGAATAGAAAAAGAACTATGGTTTATATGTTTCATGAGATGAAATATTAAAACTATAGACTATAAATATATTATGATAAGTTGGTTATCATTTATATTTATAATAATATTGATTATTGGATAATTAAATTTTTTTCTCTAATAATCAATTGAGTGAGAGGTTATTGGTGGTTCATGATAACCGTGAGATAAAAGGAAAATGGTTTTCCTAATTTTAGTAAGTTTTTTTAAAGTTTTTGGGAAAAATGTTTTGAGATTTTCTCTCAAAAAAATATCTCATGGAGCTTGTCAAGTAAATACAGATTTACTAAACGATAGCTTGAGCGAAGTAAACGATCGGGTAGTGTTTTGTAGCCGACAGACACTAAACTATGCGATAAGCTAAACGATCGCTTAGCTTTTGCTACAATCACTTAGCTTTAGCTAAATGATTGGGCATCGACCTATGCGATAGGTTTCTTTCTTCTCCTACTTGCCCAATCGTGTACACAATTGTTCATTCCTCCTTCGTCTGCCTCATTCCAAGTCCACACAGAGCCCACCCTTTGAATTCTCACACCGAGAATACCAAGGTAACTTTCTTGGTCATGTCTTATCAACTCGACACCGTCAAGGTTTTGTGGAGATCGTTCGTGTTGCTGGGTGATGCGTTGGAAAAGGAGAGGAAAATAAATAAGTAACTTATGTTATGCGTTCCTTTGTCTCCCGCATGAAAGCATGAACTCTAGTTAGTCTCTGGTCTCTCCCTTGCTGAGATGTCCCTTTTGCAGCATCCACAAATTTCCTTTTCTTCTTATCACGAGAGCCTGTTGCTAAATGAGCACTTTCTGTCCTTTCTCTCTTAATCCTATCTTCTTCTTGCACACATTGTGAGATAAGCTCATTAATACTCCATTTATTCTTTTGAGTATTATAACTTATCTTAAACTGAGTGAACTGTGCAGGAAGAGAGATAAGTACCAGATACACAAGTAAATTTTCATTTATCTCGATATCAAGTGTCTTTGATTTACCTGCAAGATTGGATATTTTCATAATGTACTCCCTTATGTTTCCATTGCCCTTATACCTCATAGAAGTTAAAGAAGTCAAAAGACCCTTTCTCAGTTTTAACAAAATATTTCTCAATTTGAGCAAGGAACTTATTGACATTTTCTCTTTCTGTGATAGAGCCCCGAAAAGACTCCAAAATGGAGTGCCTAATGTGAAACCCGGATTTCTATTTTTCCTACTTAAACTGGTGTTAAAAGGAATTAACTAAGTGAAAGTTAAATCCTATGTTGAAGTAAAGGAAATTTCTAAGTGTTTAAATGGATTGCTTAGTAGCTTTGGAATACGCAATAACTAGTGAAATTTGGCTAAGTATAACCATGCCTTGGAAGCCAAGGAGGAAAATGACTAAGTGTTTGACAATGCATTAGTGTGGTACCATACGTTAGCCATGAAGTTTTGAGAGGTTACTTGAGCATTGAGAGAGGTTGAAGTATGGCCAAGAACAACGCATGTAGCAACCAATGTCTTGAGACGTTAAAACAACGCATGCGGCATGATGGATGCGATGGATGGATGACATGTGGCGATAAGGGCCTGCGATGATGCGACACGATGGCATGCGGTGATGCTACGTGAGGGCATGCGGTGATGCTACACTGAGGCCTTGCTACACGATGGATGCGGCGATCTTGCTGCGCGATGGATGCAGCGGCCTTGCTATACGATGGATGCGGTGGCCTTGCTACGCGATGGATGTGGCGGCCTTGCTACGTGATGGATGCAGTGGCCTTGCTATACGATGGATGCGGCTGCCTTGCTAAAGTATGAGCTAGGTGATGGAACGAGCTAAGGTGGATGCATGGTGAATTGTCCTTGCGTTGCTAAGGCTTGCGGTAATAACGTTCATGAGGTTGGTTGTGTTGGTCATAAGGGATGCGTTAGCAAGAACCTGGGCGATGGTGAGCTATGCCTTGAGGTGTTGAGTTGAGAACCAAGTCGACCCAGAGGTTGTTATGCGTTGGTGATATGCTATGAGCTAAGAACATCCGAGGCATGTGGACGCATGCGCCAATTGGTGGTGTCTGGACATAGGAATGTTACGACAATTGGATGGGCACATTTGTGGTTAGATGAATGCATATGAAGGATGAACGCATATGAAGGATGGACGTATTCAAGGTTGTCATCCGGACATGTGGCTTGTTGGGAGGAAACCTTAGGCCTCAAACAAATGAGGTGGATGCATAAGAAGACATGCAAACTTGAGGGCCATGTGTTGGTGAAAGGAGAAGAAGACACCTCAGATTGCGGTGATGTAAAGGTTGCGGTAATAGTGTGAGGAAAGAACACTTGGACATGCGACCAAGTAGGAGGTGTCGGCCTTAGAGAGATCTTGGACGCCTATAAATAGGCCAATGACTTCAGATGAGAATTCGAATTCTCTTCAAAGAACATAAAGAAGTGTGTAAGAGGACTAATTGAGAGGAGGCTATGCGTTGATAGTAAGACCATGCGTTGGTCAAGAGGTTCCAAGAGGGGAAAATGCGTTGATAGTTAGACCATGCTACGTGAGGGCATGCGGTGATGCTACGCAACGGCCTTGCTACGCGATGGATGCAGCGGCCTTGCTACGCGATGGATGCGGCAGCCTTGCTACACGATGGATGCGGCGGCCTTGCTAAAGTATGAGCTAGGCGATGGAACGAGCTAAGGTGGACGCATGGTGAATTGTCCTTGCGTTGCTAAGGCTTGCGGTATTAAGGTTCATGAGGTTGGTTGCATTGGTCATAAGGGATGCGCTAGCAAGAACCTGGGCGATAGTGAGCTATGCCTTGAGGTGTTGAGTTGAGAACTAAGTCGACCCAAAGGTTGTTATGCGTTGGTGATGTGCTATGAGCCAAGAACATCCGAGGCATGTGGACGCATGCGCCGATTGGTGGTGTATGGACATAGGAATGTTGCGGCAATTGGATGGGTGCATTTGTGGTTAGATGAACGCATATGAAGGATGGACGCATTCAAGGTCGTCATCCGGACATGTGGCTTGTTGGGAGGAAACCTTAGGCCTTAAGCAAATGAGGTGGATGCATAAGAAGACATACAAACTTGAGGGCCATGCATTGGTGAAAGGAGAAGAAGACACCTCAGATTGCGGTGATGTAAAGGTTGCGGTAATAGTGTGAGGAAAGGACACTTGGACATGCGGCTAAGTAGGAGGTGTTGGCCTTAGATTTGAAAGCCGACTCATTCAAGGCTGAGGTTTGAATGTAATCTCGTATTTATGATATGCTTGTTTATATGAGTTGTAATAGACTCTAGAAGTTGTTTACCACTCACTGAGCTTTGTGAAACTCATTCTGTTATTTCATGTTTTTCTTCCCAGGTAGCAAAAGGTGAGGAGTTCCAGGGTGCTGCTAAGGTCAAGGTCTGCCAAAGCCATAGTTACACTTCCGGAGGGATTTACAGTTGTTGTTGTAAACTTTGTAGTTAAGTCTTGGAGTTGTATAAATATTACATTGTTGTAATAAAATGGGCCTACTTAACTAGTTGTTGATATCTCCTTGACTTAAAGTTTATTGTGCGTAATAGTAAAGAGGTTCGAATGGGCAGTAGATATCATAAAAGGGTGGTATCTGTGGTCCCTCACGCCTCTCTTCGGGCTTAGAAGTGCGGGCTCGGGGCGGGGTGTGACACCTAATGATCATCAGACACATGCGATTTGACCATTCCCACTTCTCTATATTAGTCGTATTTGGCTCTTACTCAGTAGAAGTAGGTTTATCGATCCTTAATGCAAGATCCAAATCCATACACCCGAGAAGTATCTGTAGATTTTCCTTCCAAATCTTGAAGTTTGATTCATTCAACTTAGGGATTGAACTCAGATTTCTAGATATTTGAGTAAGACCAATTGAAACAATAAACAACAAAACATATGCTCACAATTAAAATATAACAAAATAATTTCACATATGTGGTGGGCCCCTTTAACAAGATACCTAACACAACATTGATGTCCAGCCTTTGAGCAAAAACACCAACTGTAAATGGTACTCTTAACATAGTAATCAAAGTACTAACAATTAACTCTGTCAAAAAACTAGCCTTTCTTTGGACCGACTATTTTTCACATGAGCAATCCTTATAATTGCTACATACTCATTACCACATGCATACCCATAATTTGGCCAAATAATTATCTTCCTTTGGGCTGATAATTATCCACATAAATTCATGAATATGCATATCTTATATTTTAGAATTAAATTAATCTAGATAACAGAGGCTACTTTGATAAAATATTATTTTGACCAATTCAATCGAAAATATAAGACACAATAATATAATAATATTATTGTATAAAAATAAAGGAGGAAGAACACCAAATAGCCTTTACCAATATTCACTTAATAATTGCATACACATAATATAATTAAAGCGACATAAACATGTGAATATTGTCAAATATCATCAAACAAATTTAAATTTAAATTCACCAAAATATCAATCAAATTTAAATTTAGTCCACAACATGATCAATAAATCTTGAATCCACAACATGATTAATCAAATTTAAATTAAATCCACAATATTTTCACTCAAATTAAAACCGAATTCACAAAATTATCCATTAAAAATCTTGATTTTTAATTCACTAAATTATCAATAATTAAAATCAAGAATCATCGGCAAGATCAAATAAAAACCGCCGGTAAAATCAAATAGATTGTTTTATTCCCAATACATGTTAGATTGGAAAAATTGGATCGATTAATTATTAACAAAATTAATTAATCAGTTCTTTGGACTTGAATCTACCAAACTCATTGATTAAAAGAAAAAAAAACTGTGCAAGAACACAAATTGCCTACCCAAGAGCTTGCACAAATTGTGAAAAGCATTAAAAAAAGTTGAAATAATGTTCATTCCAATTTTCAATCACATTAAAATGTTAAAAAACACAAATCAGATTGCAAAAGAACACACTTCCACATGAAAAAATCTAAACATTTAGTAAAATTGTGTACAACCTTTTTTTTCTTCTTTTTCTTTTAAATAATCTATAAATTCTTTAAACAAAAATCAAAATCCCAATGGAAAACAAACCTAAACCAACAATCCAACATGAAATTCATATTCTGATAGCACTTGTTAGCATAAATTCTTAATATCTATATTGAGTAGATAAACCCTAGGATTATTCATGCCAAATTGTGAAGAATAACATACCGGATTCCATTGCAAAATTGAGCTTCAAGATGTTGATGGATGACCATGGTCTTCCTCAACCAAAACTCCGAATGCCCTTAGTGGGATCTCTCTAGATGGGATTCTAAGAAAGACCGAGTGCTTATTGTTTTGGTATATTAGGGACCATAGCCCTAAGGTCTCTTTATATACTAGTTTAATTAGGGTTCCCATTAAACCCTAGTTAACTAGAAATAGGCTTCTACACATTAAGTCCATACTCAATTAGGAATCTAGGGCCTTAATTAATTAGATGACATAATAAGGTCCAATCTAATAAAATAACCAATATGATAAATTATTAATCCACATACATAACCCATACTTTAATTAAACATATTATTATTTAAATATGTCTAACATTCCGTAGACCAACTCTTCAAGAACCTCCAAGAATCTCCTCTGCACGAACCTCCAAGAAAGTAAATGGCAGGACACTATCGAAAGGTTTCCCCACTATGTCTCCAACAAGAAATAGGAATTGTGAGATCCTTCTTGGTTTTGGAATTTAAAGAAAAAAACAAGGACAACATTTTGTTTTGAGTTTTTCTACAGGTAAAATTATCTTAAGAGAGAGAGATATTGATAGATATCTTTTGTGTTCTTCTATGATGTATCAATGACAGAAAATAAAAGAAAAACATGCATGGAGAAAATAACTCCTCTCACCTCCACTATCCGCTCTCATGCAACTGCAGGGGAGTTACCTTCTTTTTTAATTTATTTAGATTTATTTACTAATTAATTAATTATAAGTATCATATATTTTTTCAAATATGCATTAAATCATATAAAAATACATATCTCTCACTTATCTTTGTAGTTTTAATATGAATCTCATTAACATTATTTTTACTATCTATGAATCCAATTCATATTAATTTTATGTTTAAAGCTTATTCAAATATTATTCCCTCATATTATATAGTTTTAATTATAAATCATCACTAGAAGAAATTAGGCCTTTAATGTCAGTTGAAATAAATAGATGCGAATGTACAATGTCGGTTTTGTGAAAATAAAAAAATCGAATCCTTAATGTTGGTTTAAAACCGATATTATAGCTAAGACCATTCCATCTTCTTTTCAGTGAAACCCTATTTTTTAAGTCTCAGTATGTCAAGCTTTCTTTTCTCCTTTCTCACAAAGCTCTCACCTAAAGTTACTCACAGCCGCCGATTCCCTCACTTTCACCACGAGCCTCGAGGTTCCTGTCAGTCCGTCAGCTCCGAACCGTTCGCCACCAGCATACTGTAAACGAATAATCGTCTGTCTGTTCTGCTGTTCGCTGTCAGATCTGTGCGCTATACATAAGCCCCACGCCGATCACCGCCAGATCTGCGCGTTATACATCAGATCCATGCGTTCATCAGATCCGTGGGTTTTATATTCTTGTGGTTTTTTTGGGTTAGTTTTGAAGGTGGATCTGTAGCTGGAGCTGGAACTGCAGCAAAAACAAGATTTGTTTTAGGTTATTTTTGCATAGTCTTTTCTGAAAAATCTCTGACCATCATTCATTTGTGGGCTGGCCTTTCTCTTTCACTTTGCTTGAACCTTCGATCATAAACTATATACAAGATATATAGTATAGATACTGTTAAAATAAAAACTTGTTTAATTGCAGGTTAAATAATATCCTATCTATATTATTTTAATGCAAGTGTTGTTGTATTTTACTTAGAAATATCCTATCTATACACAAGAATGGTTTGGGCCTCTTTTTTAGGTGTTACTTAAGTGGCTTGTTTGAAATTAGGGCCAACCAACATTAGTTTTGTGTACACTGTTACTCAGCTAGCTAATGATGTGCATTTTCTTTCACTTGAGAGTGGCAAAGGTTGAATTCTAAATGTCTTCGGTTAGGACTCAAGTCATTTTCGGTACGTTATATGTGTTAAAACTTTGTCTAGATCAATCAATTAAGGCACTGTACAATTATTTTACAAACCTTGGTAAATCTTTGACTTATGAAAGTTGTTGGTTGTACGTTTGGACTAATTTAGATGATTAGTTAAAGTTTTTGATGGATATTGGACTAATTCATACCCTCCAAAGTAGACAACCAGTTTTCTCAATCTTTAGACTTTAAAACTCTACGTACATATTGAACAATGTAACTTGTTGATAGGTTTGTTGGGATTGGTGTCTTAATTCTCCCAGAGTCTTGTTATTTGTAATGATACACATTGTTTTATGAATAAAATAAATGTGATTTAATTCTGGCATTTACTCATATCCAATAAACAAAGCTCCTTGGTTATCTTATGTGAACTTAAGCATGTATATGTTATATACAAGTAGATCATACCTTAAGTGATAATCTAAATAGGTCTGTAGTATAAGGATTAAGGTGGGATACCTGATCCTCGTGACACTACGAATATGGCCCGCTTTGTAGAAGTTTGCAAGTATTGTAAACTACTACAGATGGTAGATCCTGACCATTCATGTGGAGACGTGTGAGGGGGGGTGTCCTATACAAAGAGTTTGTATAAGACTGGGTCACGAGATTACTAGACTCTGTATACAAAGTGATTGATACTAGAGACTTACATCTCACCTAAACGACCATTGGTGACACGACCTCAATCCTGAGTGTTTTGGGAACTTCTACCTTTGAGAGCGATTCTTTAATTAGTATGGGTGAGAGTGGCCAGATTGCCAACTCAACATGCCTACCTTTTTGGGGACTTGTTTGATTTGGGAGCTGGGAACTTAATCCACAAGATGGAATTCACTCCTTTCCCGAAGCAGGATAAGTAGAGAGATTGCTCTCTTAAAGGCTGATTTCGGGGCTTGAACATAGTAGCCACAGCTTCTCTTTGGAAGAGAGGACTCAGGACTATGACTTAAGTTCATTAGAGGGATTAGTGGTACTTAAGGAGTTAGATGCTACAGGGGCATAACGGTTCTTGACCTAACTGTACTTACGAACGATCTGTGAAAGCTTGTCGCACATCTGATTGGTTAAGATGGACACATAATATATATGTAGTAGGAGCATCGGCTACCGATCTTTAGTGAAGTGTCTGGCAGGTAACGGATGGTGGATCCCGTGACTAAAGAGTTTAGTCGGTTATTCACGTACCGTTGGAGTATCGAGCAACAGGTCCATAAGGTCTCCTTAGTAGCTCAATGGATTAAGTTGAGGATCAGTTCTTGGTGTTGATTTGAAATGTTCAAATTGACAAGAGGTAATTTGATTATATATGATATGATCGATGTATGAGATACATCTAGTGGAGGATTAATATAAATGAGATTTACATTAAGTACCATGGAATAGAAAAAGAACTATGGTTTATATGTTTCATGGGATGAAATATTAAAACTATAGGTTATAAATATAGTATGATAAGTTGGTTATCATTTATATTTATAATAATATTAATTATTGGATAATTAAATCTTTTTCTCTAATAACCAATTGAGTGCGAGAAATGAGAAATGGAAATTAAATTCGAATATTTAATTTGAAAAAAAAAAGCATACATGACATTGGAAATGTGTCAAGAATTAGATTACTTGACCATTATTTCGTGTCAAGATAAAAATATATTTGACAAATAAAAAATGTCAAGAGTAATAACAATAATAAGTGTCAAGAATTAATATACTTGACATGTCATCAGTGTCAAGTATATTATATTTCTTAACATGAAAATATTGTCAAGAATTATTTCTCTTGACGTTTTTACAATATCAAGTTATGACATTATACTTAACAGTCGAATATACGACGCTTTTATTAGCGTCAAGTATACCCTCAACTTGACATTGGAAAAACGTCAAGTAATCCAGTTTCTGTAGTAGTGTTAAAAAAATTGCAAATATGACCAAATTTAAATAGTCTAAAAGTGATAGACCATATTATTGGTAGGAATCTATCAGTGATAGACCATATCACTGGTAAAAGTATATCAATGATAGAAGTTTATCGCTGATAGACTTGGGAGCCTATCAACGATAGAAGTCTATCACTGATAGACTTATCTATATTTGCAATTTTTTTAATGATGTTATACACTTGGTTATTCATCCTAAAGATGCTACAAATTGCAATTACCTTTAAAAGAAACATAAAACACCAATAACCCATACGGAAGGAAATCGAACCAGAAGATTTTCATGAGAAACGGAAAGATTATTCCAAATTACAATTGTATATGAACTTCACAATTACAATAAAAAATAGAAACATATGATTATGTATAAAATACATAAATTACAGCTCTTACATTTTAGGTTGGATAGTCCAGATTCTTTGGATTGTTGAATTATTTGAATATCCCTACAGTAATGACCTTCATTACAAAATTAGGCTAATTTAATTTTAGAATAAATTATGCCTTTAAATCTCTTCCCATCCATTAATTCTTAATTAATTAAACTCCTATTCTTGATATGTTCCCTCTCTCTTAATATTTTCTCCAGCCCACAGCCTCTCCCCTTGCGATTTGAGTCCAGCTGCCGAGCAAGCCCCCACTCCTGTCTTCAGTCTGCGTGCTTCTTCTTCAATCATGTGAGACCCATGACGAAGTTCCACCTCCGACAGTGACTTTTGGCTACAATATTTGAGGATGGCACGGTTGACTTTTGATACTTAATCTCAAATTAGTTAATTTTAATTAATTATTTAATTAATTATTTTGATGATAGGAAATTTACTTTTAGACACTAACAATTTTAATGTGTATTTGAAGAGTTCATTGTGTGAAACTTGAAACAATGGTTCTAATGCAATCTAAATTACTCAAATTGAAGCTCAAAACAAGAAGTTATAGCCTAAACAAGTTTAATGGAAAAATACTGGAAATGGTGACATGATGGCCAAATCATCATATTAGACAAATTAGAGACCGCCACATAGAGCCTTAAAGTGTGACACATGGGGTCTTCAATTTGTAATTAGTGGATTTTAGCTTTTCTTTACCACTAAAAGAAAATCAACACTAAAACAATTTATTTAACAAAATTAAAAACAAAAAACAAACAAAAACAAAAACAAAAAGTTACCAAGTGGTCACTTTAAGAAAGATAAAGTTGTCGGTATGCTATTAAATTTTCTTCAACATGCTGATATTTCCACGGATATTTCCATTTTTTGTGGGCTTGATATTGACATGAGGGGTGAATCGATATTTACATTATAGAATTGAAAAATTCACCAAACATAATAATTAAGCAACAAAATATCACTAATATAAATATAATATGAACAATAGACATGTTAACTTGTTTACAAATAATAAAATATTTATTTACTAATTTAAATTTATTTTTTTGTAATTTTTCTAGAAATATCCATCAAAATCAAAATTATATCGATATTTCCATAGAAATTTTCATAAAATTAACGCTTCGAAATTTTCATTGGCATCCATCTTTTAATCATTACATGCATGTTTCTGTTGAATGTTATATATATATATTCCTCTTTTTCTTTTAATTCTCTTTAGTCTCCACCTTTCATTTTACTTTTTACACAATCTAACCGCCTAAATTAAAATTAGATTTTTACCCCACTTATCCCTATTTTTATACTTCATCATCTCCAAAATTTCTTGATTTTTTACAATTTTACAATTCTCAAGATATGCAAATGTCACCATTGTTGTTCTCTCCCCAAGTTCTCAATTTTAATTCGTTTCATTGTATTATAGAGAGAATTTTTTATTGTACTATGAGGATTAAAGTGTATGAGCTCAAACTTTTATATTTACTCTTTTTATAGAGTTTATTGTGCATTTTTAAAGTTTAAAAAATTGTAACAGTTAAATCCTAATTCGTGGAAAGGATCGAGTTTGCTATTAAACCAGAAACAAAAAAAAAAAAAAAAAAACAAGAAGGAAGATAACGATTTCAACTCTAATCCATGGAAATAGCCTAAGAGAACTTTATTCAAAGTTCCAAGAGGCACTTGGAAAGGTAGAGTAGGTCGAGTTTTACTGAACCACTTATTAAAATTACGGTGACTTCTTTTGTAACTCTTTTCTGCTTATTTTTGTAATTTTAGTTGCATATTATAGATTATTATTCTTTTGTTGGTTGAGATTGATTGAATTTATTATTTCATTTTTTTTTATCAATATTGTTATTTAACATCTATTAAAATTTTTTTTATTAATTTATTTTAAAAAGTGTCTAAATAGTTTAGTTGGAGCATAATTAAGAAAAAGTTTAATGAAACCCTATTCAATCCTCTCTAGAGTTTTCATACCGATCCAACAATTTTTATAAGTGCCAATTGCCTTTGTTTGTAATATATAAAAATATTTTTATAAATAATTTTTGATTGATAACCATTGCACTACAAGAAATCGTACTTCTCCTGACGCCACAAATCGCCGGAAAATGGTAGAAAATGCATCGAGAGATCCTCTCCCGAAGAAATATGGATCGTCGGGAGTTTGGTCGGAAAAAATCCATCGGGAGTTCTCAAACTCCCGACACCCTATGCATGTATTGGAAGTTGCGGGAACTCCCGATACGCCAAAATATGCGTGGGGAGTTCCTTCATTAGTTGAATATTGGCTTTTAATTTTTTTAAATTTTATCTGAATAATATGTAAAACATCATTAACCAACTCAAACAGATTCACGTAATAAATAAAACAAAGAAAACGAAGTCCATACTATAACAAATAAATGAAAAGTTACAATATCCTACAATAAAACGCAAGTCGATACTAAATAAAAGAAATTCGTTTTCAAAAATACATAGAAGTAATAAAATGAAAACAATGTTAATAAATACAGAAAAGAAAACAACGTCGTCTTGAACACAGCATCTTGTAAAATCGTCCAACCTTATCTCCGAACAGCATCCTACAATAAAACAAAAACATTCAAATGTCATAATCTTTAAACACCCACACACGTTCAAACTTCATAAACAAAAACATTCACAAATGTCATAATCATCCAACCAAACTTCATAAATAAACAATCTAAACCAAACTCATAAACAAGAACATAAAAGTCAAAATTTATCCCGAAAACAATCTAAACAATCTCGACCCACCCCCACAACATATTTGAACTTCATAAACATTCATATACACACAAAAACTTCACGTTCAACGATAAAACGAGTATAATCAAACTCTACCCACCCCCCACGACAAACTTGAAACCTCTCAAACAACAAAAAACACACAAAAACCTACAAATTCAATTCCAAAACAATAACCAAACTCTACGCATCCTCACAACATATTCAAACTCATAAACAAGAACGAACACACATAAAACTCAAAGTTTCTCTCCAAAATAATCTAAACCAATCTCAACCCACCCCCCACAACACATTCGAACTTCATAAACATTCATAAACACACAAAAATTCCAAGTTCAACGATAAAACGAGCAAAATGAGTATAATCAAACTCTACCCACCCCTCCCCCCCCCCCCCCCCCCCCCCCCCCCCGCGACAAACATGAAACCTCTCAAACAATAAAAAAACACACAAAAACCTACAAAATTCAACTCCAAAACAATAACAACCAAACTCTACGCACCCCCACAACATATTGAAACTCATAAACAAGAATGAACACATATAAAACTCAAACTTTCTCCCCAAAACAATCTAAAAAGTTCAAGGACGAAAATTGCGAACAACCAGGGTATAGTTCATTATGTGCTTTGGTCATTAAATCTCGAATAAGTTCGTGGTATCTCTTTATTGACCATTAGAGGACATTTCATTCTCAATCCCTTCTTCATTTGCATCTTCATTTTCAATTGGAACTTGTAGATCGTTTATAAAATTCAACATCTTATTTTCTTCGACAATATTACCCTCTATACTATCTACTTCAACATTCTGTATTGAATAAGTTGTACGACTTTTAAAACCTCTAGATAAGTTTACTGGCTCTCCATGATATACCCATTCAGAGTATGTGGGAGATATTTCATATGTTAATAGATGTCGTACCACGATATCTAATTTTTCTCAAATTGAATTCATACAATTTTGGCATAGACATCTTATTCGTCCGGAATCATTAACATGAAACTTCGCCATTTCTAAAAAGTGGGATACTCCTTCTCTATACTCCACTAATAACTTATTCCTTAGTTTAATGCATTCTTTATTCATTCTTAAAAATAAATATTTTCTGACCAACTTGTAATCCAAAATAATAACCTGTATTATAGGACAAAGTACAAAGCCTTTGTCACTACAGGAATTCTGACTTCTCCCGACGTCACATTTCATCGGGAAAGTGTGGAAAATTTGTCGAGAGAGGATCTCCCGATGCATAAACAGTCGTCGGGAGTTTGGTCGGGAGAAATCCGTCGGGAGAGGATCTCCCGATACATAATCATAATATGTATATTCAATAACAATAACAATAACAAAATGAATATGTATATTCAATAATAATAATAAAAAAATATAATAAATATATTTAATAATAATAACAATAACGAAATTAATAAATATATTCAATAACAATAATAATAAAAAAATTAATATGTACACTCAATAACAATAACAAAATTAATATGTATATTCAAAACACTAACAAAAAAAATATTAAATTTTTTATTTTGATTATGCCAAAAAAAAAAAAAAAAAATCAAAGCACATATATTCAATAAACAAAATGGCGAAGTACTTATCGGTGGCTACGGAGGAAGTCAAACAGCCGACGGCGTGAGGTGCGAAGGGCTGAAGACATTCGGCGTCAGGTGGCTAAAAGCGTTCGACGGGCTTTTTATATATGGAAGGGGAGGGCTCTTTTAGTACGATGGATGTGAAGAAGAATATTTGAAGAAGAGGAAGAAGAAGGCGTGAGAGCATTCGGCGGGGCGGCTAGCACTGAAGGGGAGGATTAAATAGTGGATCTTCCAATGGCCACGATAGTCGTCAAGAGATCCGGGAACTCCCAACGAGTAAAATAGCCCGTCGGTAGTTCTCCGAACTCCCGATGGGCAGTGACCAATGGTCAGACGTTCTCCCAATCTCCCAACGACTAGTATACTATGTCAGAGTTATTTCTAACTTCCGACACTTCTCTTACTTCGTCGGGAGAGACCCTATCTCCCGACGACTATTCTTCCGATGGCGTTTTTAGGCATCGAGAGAGCTTCTTTTTCTTGTAGTGTTGTTTGAGTTTTCACTCCAATCATTGGTATTAGAGTGCATAGTTTTTCTATATAAAATTAATTTTCAAAAAATATATTTTGACAATTGAAGTATCTTCTTAATATTTTGAAAAATTATTTGAAAAGCTTAATTACTAGATCAATGATAACTTTGAAAAAAAATCCTTATACTTTCAAAAGTTTCAATATCACCATTGAACTTTCATAAACATTTAAAAATTATCATTGGAATAGAAATAGTTAGCATTTTGAATAGAAATCGAGACTTAGAGTAGAAAGGATCGAATCTTAATACGAAAACGTTTTATCGCTTTTTGTTTTTAAATTGGGATGAGAAAATTACATTAGGGTTAAGCATGTTTTTTTTTCAATGATTGAGAAAAAAAATACCTTTTCTGTAGACCAACTCTTCAATAACCTTCAAGAATCTCCTTTGCACGAACCTCCAAGAAAGTAAATGGCAGGACACCACCGAAAAGTTTCCCCACTATGTCTCCAGCAAGAAATAGGGATTGTGCAATCCTTCGCGGTTTTGGAATTTAAAGAGAGAAATAAGAACCACCTTTTGTTCTGAGTTTTTCTAAGATAAAATTATCTCAAGAGAGAGAGATTGATAAGATCTCTTCTTTGTTCTTCTATTATGTATCAAATACATAAAATAAAAGAAAAAACATACATGAGGGGAATAACTCCTCTTATCCCCAACATCCACTCTCATGCAACTTTAGAGGAGTTACCTTCCCTTTTTAATTTATTTAACATTATTTCTTTATTTGTGTGTGTATATATATATAATAATTAAATGAATAACAATAATAATTAATTAATTAATTTTAAATATCACATATTTATTCAAATATGCATTTAAATCATATAAAAATGCATCTCTCTCCCTTATCCTATACTTTTAATATGAATCTCATTAACATTATTTTTATTCTATATTTTTTATATGAATCCAATTCATATTAATTTTATGTCTAAATTTTATTGAAATATTATTCTCTCATCTTATATAGTTTTAATTATAAATCATCACTAGAAGAAATTAGACTTTTAATGTCAGTTGAAATAAATAGTTGTAGATGTACAATATCGGTTTTGACGAATTAAAAAAATCAAATCTTTAATATCGATTTTAGACGGACATTATTCATCCGGTTTAATGAAGCTACAATGTCGGTTTAAAACCGACATTATAGCTAAGCCCATTCCATCTTCCTTTTAGTGAAACCCTATTTTTCACGTCTTAGTATTTCAAGCTTTTTCTCTCCTTTCTCACAAAACTCTCACCTAAAGTTACTCACAGCCGCAGATTCCCTCACTTTCGCCACCAGCTTTGAGGTTCCTATCACTCCGTCAGCTCCGAACCGTTCGCCACCAGCAAACTGTAAACGAATAATCGTCTGTCTGTTCTTCTGTTCGCTGTCAGATCTGTGTGCTATACATAAACCCCACGCCGTCCACTGCCATATCCGCGCGTTATACATCAGATCCATGCGTTCATCAGATCGTGGTTTTTTTATATTCTTGTGGTTTTTTTTTTTTTTTTTGGTTAGTTTTGAAGGTGGATCTGTAGCTGGAGCTGGAACTCGAGCAAAAACAGGAAGATTTGTTTTAGGTTATTTTTGCGTAGTGTTTATTGAAAAGTCTCTGACCTTCATTCATTTGTGTGCTGGCCTTTCCCTTTCACTTTGCTTGAACCTTCGATCATAAACTATACAGAGGATATAGTATAGATACTATTAAAATAAAAACTTGTTTGATTGCAGGTTACGTTAAATAATATCCTATCTATATTATTTTAATGCAAGTTTTGTTGTATTTTATTTAGAAATTCCCCTAGTGTTGATTGCTGCTTTATGATATATTAATTTTATGCCTAAAATCTTATTCAAATATTATTCACTTAGTTAAACAACTTGTCATTTTCTTTCTATTTTACAGATAAAATAGAAATATTATTGATTTGGTGGATATTGGACTAATTCGGACCCTTTGAAGCAATTTTTCTTTTTAAATTTTTCAACAACAAAACCATGAAAAATATTGCCGGTTACAAAAATAGACATTTTAATGTTGGGAAACCGACATTAAAGACAACCTATATTGAAGAAGGTGTTATTTAAGGTGTTTAATGTCGGTTGTATTTAATATCGCTTTAAAATTGACATTAAAGATCTTTATAACATGATCTTCAATGTTGGTTTTCAACCGACATTTTGCCCCTATAAGGTTAGTTTTAAATCGACACTAAAGCCCAAATTTATAATAGTGCATGGTTATAATTAACATGCACTAAAGTGTATCAATATACATTATACATTATATAATCATATCATATATGATTAATATATGTTTCTCTTAATAAATTGAACAATTTCAAAATTACTTATTTCTTGTTTTACTCTTGGTGAGCTAGCATAGGACCTAATGAACCTAAATATTAGAAGCTCTAATGATTTGAGATTAACTAATTAAACTCTTTAATTAGATTAATCAACATTCATTAACTGTGGGTCATTCCACTGAAAACCCACAGTTGCACTCTTCACACTATAGATATATTTTTGTGTCCACGAATATAATCAATGATCAGTAAGTCAACCTTTCATAAATTGCTCATAATTATAGTTAGGTCAAATTACCATTTTATCCATGCAATCATTTCTTACTCCTTAAGTACAACTCATCCTCTATTGAACAACCTGTTTATGGTGTTACCATAAACAAATCTCTCTCGTGCTAATGAGAGAGAGGGGCCCCTTGTTTAAGACCCGAAGTCATCACTTAAGAGAACAATTCATCTACTTTCCCCAAGCATGAGAAGAACTGAACGTCATCTTGTGTAGCTATGTTTCCAGCTCCCTACTTGGACAAATTCCCAAAATGGTAGACATATTGAATTGACAACATGACAACACTCTCACCCATACAAATCAAAGGATTGCCTCATAGACAAGAGTCCATAACTCACTCAAGATTGAGATCAAGTTACCTATGGTCATCCTATGAAATATTAGTTGATTCAATCAACAGTGTTATAAAGATAGATTAATCATTCTGTGATTCTGTCTTATAAAAACTCTTTATATAGAATACTCCACTCATATACCTCCACATGAACGATTTGGATCAAATCATTTGTAACACGTACAATTCTTGTAACATTTACAATCTAGGTTGTATCTGCAGTGTCACCAAAATAAGACATTCAACCTTATTCATATACTGCAAACTTTTTATGTTATTGTTTAAACACGATCCAATATGTCTACCACATACTGTTCAGGCTACATTAAGTAACATGAGATCTTAGTTTATTTGATTGAGTTAATTCAATTTAAATGTCGAATAAAATACTTCTTATTTTATTAAATAAATAATTCGTATTTACAAATTATAAACAACATGCTATCATCGGTTGCAATTGTCGAAAGTTTATTTTTTTTTTGGAATATGTGAATATTTTTTCAAATGAATGATAAAGTTTAAGGCTTTTTTTTTATATATATAATTTGACCAATAGAAAAAAAACAAGAAAAATATAAATAGACAGTTAAAGGAATGATGCAAGCAAAAAATTTAAACTTGTTCCCACTATGTGTCATCTTTTTGCAGAAGAGTTATGGGGTCACCAATTACATAACTATTAACTACACACTGAAAAATAATAATAATCCAAAAGCTAAAAGGGAAAAACCCCCAACTTTGATCTTAGTTTGTCTTGCCACCGCCGCCGGTGCTCTTCTCCGGCGGAGGAACACGGTTCTTACTGCCGCCGGTTCTCCGACGTTGTCGAGAAAGACGGTTAATCTGAGCGCCACCGGCAGCGTTAATAGGCCGCCGTGGATGGCCAGGTTTAGCATTATCGTTGTTGCTCTTTTGTAGACTTGAACTTGAAGCCACCATTTTTCTTTTATCTTTTTTCGTTTTTCTTCTGCAAATTACTTTGAATCTCTCTCTTGATTCTCTAAAATGGGCCTATGGTTTATGAATCTCTTTAATTCAATGGCAACTACTTTAATATTAAGTGAAGCTTGTGTGAAATTACTGTCCTGCCCTTTCATTTTTCCACCACTTATTTGTTGAATAAAGAAAGTCTTCCTTTGACTCAGCTTATTCACCAAACACCATTATTGGGTTTGAATAACTCTTCCACTCACTTTTTCACTCATTCTATTGTATGAGAGTGTTTATTGTCAAGTAGAAGTATGACGAGACTCTTTATAGATACAAGGTCAGACTGGTTGCTAAAGGGTTCACTCAGACATATAGGATTGATTACTCAGAGACTTTCTCTTCAGTAGCGAAGCTGAACACAATTCGGGTTCTTCTCTCAGTTGCTGTTAACAGACACTGGCCCCTCCATCAACTTGATGTAAAGAATGCTATACTGGATGATGAGTTAGAAAAAGAGGTCTAAATGAGCCTTCCTTCTGGGTTTGAAGCACAATTTGAAAGTTAGGTCTGTAAACTCAGGAAGTCCTTATAGGGCTTAAAACAGTCTTCAAGAGCGTGGTTTGATAGATTCACTACCTTCGTTAAGTCCCCAGATTTTGTTCAAGGACATTCTAATTGTACTCTGTTGATAAAGAAATCCGGATCAGGAAAGATTACGGTTCTCATTGTGTACGTCGATGATATTGTTTTTTCAGAAGACGAATATAGCAAAGATTGTTAGATTAAAGTAGAGAATGGCAGATCAGTTTGAAATCAAAGACCTTGATAGTTTGAGATATTTTCTCGGTATGGAGGTAGCGAGATCGAAGGACGTAATATCCATTTCTCAATGGAAATACACTTTGGACTTGTTGAAAGAAACAGGGATGACTGAATGTAAACCCATTGATACTCCCATTGAAGTCAATACTAAGCCGGGAGATTCTGTTGAAGGGGTTCCAGTAAATAAAGAAAGGTACCAACATCTCATTGGGAAATTGATTTCCCTGTCACATACTAGACCAAACATATGCTTTGCTGTCAGTATGGTCAGTCAGTTTATGCAGGCTCCATACGAGAAACATATGAAGATTGTTACTCGGATTCTGAGGTATTTGAAGTCTACTCCTGGAAAGGGCTTATTGTTCAAGAAACATGAAAAGAGATGCATTGAAGCTTATACTGACTCAGATTGGGTAGGATTAGTTACAGATAGAAAATCAACTTCAGGATACTGTACCTTTGTGTGGGGTAATCTTGTTACCTGACGAAGTAAGAAACAAGGTGTGGTGGCTCGAAGTAGTGCTGAGGTAGAATACAGGGCTATAAGTCTAGGGATATGCGAATAGATATGGTTGAAGAAAGTTTTGTCTGATCTTCACCAGGATAGTCATGGTCCCATGAAACTGGTAATAAAGTAGCTATCAGTATTGCCAATAATCTCGTGCAACATAATAGGACCAAGCATGTAGAGATTGATAGACACCTTTTTAAAGAGAAATTGGATAATGGCAGCATTTGTATTCCCTACCTTTCTTCAAGCCAACAGGTTGCTAATGTTCTCACCAAAGGGTTACTAAGACAAAGCATCGAAACTTGTGTTAGCAAGTTGGGTTTTATTTATATTTATGCCTCAACTTGAGGAAGAGTGTTGAAATAAGATGTATTTGCGCGGTGTTTTAGTGTTTTTACTTGTTCCTACTGTATTAGGGTTTCTGCCAGGTCTATTTATATCTGAGTTTTTGGTGTTCTGTAGTGTGATAAAAATTAATAAAAATTCTCCTATCGTGGTTTTTTCTCCCTGACTCAGGGTTTTCCACGTAAACCTGGTGTTCATCTTCTTTCCCTTATTTTCAATATAATTATCAATCTGAGTGAAAAATTCATTAATGTAAAACTCTTTCCATAACAGTTTGCTCTCATTTCTCTAAAACCTTATGTGATCTTCGATGGTGATTTTGTAGGTGAATCTGAAGAGATTTTGACATGCAATCTTCTAAGTAGAAGGGGAATGAGAAGATGAAGATAATGATATACGTGATTCAGTATTAGGAAGCCTACGTCCACGTGAAGGGAGTTTTCTTTTTTTTTTTTTCTTAAAGGCTTACAAAGATGTGTTCACTCTCGATTACAAATTTCTCTCTTCGTTTTATTTTTCAGATTAGATCTCTTTTTATAGTTGGAGGATTTGTTATAAAACACTATTTAAGAAATTGTATTTAAAAAAATGATCGTTGGAGATTAACGTTCTTTCAAATCTCCATCTTGATCCCAACGTGAGAAGCTTTCTCCTTCCAGATCTAACTCTTGTCCAACCTTTTCCAAGTAAGTTGAAGCTGATTAATTCAAGAAATTTGAGGAGCTTGAGTTTGAAGACAAGCTTCGTGAGCATGTCTGTTGCATTTTCTGTGGTATGTACTTTCAACACCTCAATTTTATCCCTTTCAATTATGTCTTTTATAAAATGATACTAGAGGTATTATGGGTTTTTGGAAAGATGGATAGCTTTTTCATTATCACAATAGATTTTAATTACTATTTGTGATATACCAAAGTCTGCCATCAAGCCCTTTAACCACAATCCTTCCTTGATGGCTTCTACTAGTGCTATACATTCTACCTCTATAGTAGATAGAGCTGTGATTGACTATAAATTGGCTTTCCAGCTTAGCAAATTAGGACCATATAAGAACATGTAGCGAGATAGGGATCTCATTTTGTTTAAATTCCACTACAAAATCAGAGTCAACATAGTCATACAACTCTAGTTCTGTCTTTTGGCTCAGTAGGTTAGCTTTGTGTTCTTAGACCAAATTAGATACCTATGTATCCATTTAGTAGCCTTCCAATATTTTTTTGCCGCGATTAGACATATATCTACTCACTAAGCTAGCACAATAAGAGAGGTATGGCCTTGTTGAGATCATCAAGTACATTAAACTGCCCATTACTTAACTGTGTGGCACTATTTGAATCTATATTAGGTGTTCAATGTTTATTTCTAAAGGTGAATTAGCTAAGGATAGCTTAAAATGATGTGTTATAGAGATAGTCACTAGTTTGACATTAGATAAGTTGAATCTTCTGAATATTTTATCACAGTAGCTTGCTTAACTAATACTTAGAGTAGAGGAATTCATGTTTCTTGAGATTTCAATCCCTAGGATCTTTCTTGACTGACCCATATCCTTCATGTCAAATTTTCTCTTTAGAAAATCTTTGACATGAGTTAAATCTTCTATAGAACTCTCTGCTAGCAACATGTCATCAATATAAAAAAGTAGATATACCTTGTTCTTGTAGGAAGTTGAATTAACATAGGTACATATATCATATGTACTTCTTTGGAACCCAATACTCTCTATGTAATCAATAAACCTTATGTACCAGCATCTAGGGGATTGTTTAAGTCCATAGATAAACTTATTTAGAAGGTAATAGAGGCCATCTTTTCCCTTTACCTCAAATCCCTTAAGTTTCACCATGTATATAATCTAATTTAGATGTCCATGTAAGAATGCAGTTGAAGGATCCCTGTGAAGGGTGTGCAGTGGAAGCAGATCGTCCCAATTCTAAAAAATTTATAGAACATAATTTTACAGAGAAATAGAACAAATGATGTATTTAATTAAACAAAACATACAACATACTTGAGAAACTAAGAAGAGAAAAAGGGAATAGAAGACTTACCCTTGAAGAACAAAAACTTCACAATTCCTCTTCACTGTGGAAATCATGAACACCAAAAAGACACTACCAATTGGAGACCTTGGTATTCTCAGGTAGAGAATCCAAGAGTGGTGGGTTGTGGCTAATTTGGATTGAGGGAAGGGAGGAGAATGAGAGTTTTAGATGAAGAAATAGGAGAGGAATTTAGAGAACCTTTTTTTTTTTTTTTTTTTTTTTTTTTTGCCAAAAACAACATTCATTTTCTTTTCTTTTTTCTCTCACAGGTAAAAGATTATCAAAATCCAAAAAACACCCACTTACGTAGGTGGAGAAAAAAGAGGGGGAGAGAGTTGTTACTCCCTCCCTCATTTAATTTAAAACAACGTTTAATATATATATATATATAGATAACTAGCTTATTATATTATATATATATATTAAATTATATGTTATATCAAATATAACATATAACCTATAGTTTTAATATTGTATCATATACAATATAACTTATAGTATCTTTTCTCTCACATATGACATTTAATATAAATCATATTTATATTAAATTTAACAATTATGAATTCAATTCATATAATCAACATTTGAATCATATTCAAATATGTGTTTCCTCTAAAAAATAATATAATGTACCAAATACATTATAATAATTATATCACGTATAACTTAAAATATCATATATAATCAATTTCCTCGATTAATTTGAACAATTCAAATTAATCCTATTATTGATTCTCATTTAGTCCTATTGAGCTACCAAGGGGACTTCATGGACCTGTAGCTTGAAACTCCAAGGGTACGTGAATAATTAATTAAACTCTTTAGTTTAAATTATTCACCATCTATTAACTGACGGACACTCCACTAAAGATCGTCAGCTGCACTCTACACACTATATATATATTTCTATGTTCATAGGATATAACCAATCAACAGTACGATGACCGTTCACAAATTGCTTGTAAATACAACTAGGCCAAAATTACCGTTTTTCCCCTATAGCTACATCTAACTCCTTAAGTACCACTGATCCTTTTAATGAACAATAAATCATAGTCCAACTATGATCGAACATCTCTCGGGTAAGGAGAGGGTGTGGCATCACATTGTTCAAGCCCCGAAATTAGCCCTTAAGGGAGAAATTTATTTACTTACCCCAATGTTGGGGAAGGAGTGAATTCTTTCTTATGTAGCTATGTTCCCAGCTCCTCAATTTGATGAATCCCCAAAATAGTAGGCTTATTGAGTCGACGATTTGCAACTCTCACCCATACTAATCAGAGGACCGTCTTCACAGGTAGGAGTTCAAGACTCACTCAGGATTTAGATGATGTCACCTATAGTCATCCTGATGAAATGTTAGTCTCTAATATGAACGACGTTATATAATGAGACTAAACATTTTATGGTTCGGTCTTATACAAACTCCTTTGTATAGAATATCCCTACTCATATGTCTACACATGAATGATCAGGATAAGATCATTTGTAGCACTTTACAACAAATGTAACATCTACAAAACGGGTCATATTCGTAGTGTCACAAGGATAAGGTATCCAACCTTATCCATCTACTACAGACCATTTAAGTTATCATTTAAACATGATCCACCCATATGTCTCTATATACATGTTTAAGCTACAAGACAACCTTGGATGTTAGTTTATTGGTTTGTGGTTAATGCAACTAATTTTGAAATAAAACATCAAATATTTTATTACATAAATAAAATGTTTACACATTACAATTACAAACTATAGGACCCTATTAGATTTAGGGTATCAACCCCAAAAATCTTCCATTTGACCTAAAGCTAATGGAGTGTATAGTGTAAAAGTCAAACGATAATACAAAGTACACAAAACAATAAACTAGGGCACAAACCGCCCAGTACAAATCTCCCACTTGCCCTAGTCTAAATGTGGCATATCCCATAGACCCATACTCTGCTGGTGACCCTCAAACACCTTAGCCGTGAGAGCCTTTGTAAATGGACCAACAACATTATGCTTCAAAGTGATAATCACATCCCCTTGATGCTTAATCTCTCGGATGAGATGATGCTTCCGCTCTACGTGTTTGTCGCGCTCTTGACTCTTAGGCTCTTGAAAATTAGCCATAACACCACTATTATCACAATAAAATGTGATGGGTTTTGAAATATCTAGAACGACTTCTAGATCTGTCAAGAATTTCCTGAGCCAAATAACTTTCTTAACAACTTCATAAGCCGCTACATACTCAGCCTCCATAGTGGAATCAGCAATGCACCCTTGCTTGGTGCTCCTCTAGACTACTGCCCTTCCGTTGAGAGTACTGATGTAGATTTCCTAAAATCCTTATCAGTCTAAAAATCAGAGTCTGTGTATCTAATAAGGATCAGATCCTTAGAACCATACACAAGCATGTAGTTCCCGTTCTCCATAGATACTTGAGGATATTCTTAACGGCAGTTTAGTGATCAAATTCTAGATTAGACTGATATCTACTGATTATCCTCACCACATAACAGATGTCAAGTCTCGTACATAACATCGCATACATGAGGTTGCCAACAACCGATGCATAGAGGATCTGTCTCATCTCCTCAATCTTGAGGTGTCTTAGGACACTGTTCCTTAGACAATATCACTCCAAGCCTCTCTTGGAGTTCTGCATCGAATACTTGACAAGCATTTTGTCAATGTACGATGCTTGAGACAGAACTAGCATTTTGTTCTTTCTTCTTTTAAAGTATTAAATTGAAAATTAAATATTAATTAAAAATTCTACCTAATTTTAGGAGAATTTAAAAGCAAGAAGGATACTACTTTTAAAGTCAACACGTGTTTTTAAAAGTGATTTTAACAAATTTAATTTAAATATGTTTTACCAAACACAAAAAATGGTTAAGATTTTTTTCAAATGACTCTTTGACACAACTAATGCAATGGCAAATGTAGACTTAGAGAGTTTGGAAGACATTCTTTTGAACCAAGGGAAATATTCGAGACATAGGATCGAGTTATTGATCGTACGGGATATAGTAAGATTTGCACGCTTTTTAGTTTTTTTTTTCTTTTTTTTTTAAAGATATTTTTGGTATGAGTTCACGTTCTTTATGGGTGATTGAAACATAAAATGGTCAAACTAAAGCCTCGTTCGAAAATTATTTGGTTTTTAGATTTTAGTTTACTTTAATTTTTACCAATATTTTAAAAAACCATATCAAATTTTGAAAATTAAAAAAATATAGTTTTTAAAAACTTGTTTTTTTTAAAAAAAAAATTTGATTAAGAATACAACTCCTGTAATTAAGTAAAATATAAATATTGTAAGAAATTAAGAATAAATAAACTTAATTTTTAAAATAAAAAACAAATTAAAAAAATAGTTACTGAAAGGAATCTAGGTTATTCAGTTATTTTTTTTAGTAGTTGACTGGATTTTTTAATCTTTGTGTTTTCCTTCTTGGTCACAAGGATACCCCATTTTGTTTGATGATAGTGCCACAAAAAATAGAGAGAAAAAAGAAGAGAAAAATAAATGTTAATTTAATAAAAAATAAATGTTTGGTGATAATACCCTAAAGAAACTCATAAATGAATTCATACACAAGATTCAAATGAAATTACAGCCGCTGAGGTCTTAGTTGGTTTGACCACCGCCGCCGTGGCTTGGTGGTGGCGGAGGGACCCGTCTGGTTAATGTAGTCTCAAAAGTGTCAGCCAGTGGCCTAGAAGTAGGAGGAGGGGCTGGTTCCACCGCCGTGGACGGCAAATCTGAGCCGCCGGTGTAGAATATTTTCGGACGATATGGAGTAGAAATTTGAAACGTCAGAAGGCCAAAACCATCGCATTTTTGGGCATACAGTTCGTTGTAGGTGTTTTCAGTTGAAACCTCCATATTTCTTTATCACCAAAAGCACTTTAGAATATACAAACAATCTCTCTTCCACTTTGCCTTTGCTAAATTAATTAATAAATGGGATATATATACAGAGAGGGAACGGAGGTTTAGTGAAATTACAGTCATACCCTTTCAATTTTCAAGGCTCCAATTGTAGGCAGTTTGTTCAAAGCAAAATCCTCTCTGACTGACGCCTTTGAATCATTATTATCACGTGTATTTGATTCTTTGAAGAAGACCCTTTCAAAGTGGAGAATTCTAGGACTATGTTCGAACTTACTCTGAAAAATTCTAATATATATTATCTCTCCATTTATTATTTTTCATATATGAAACATTTACAAATAATGTGGAGTATATAAATTAAAATAATGACAAAATCTTTTAAGCCCAACCCAATTTCACTCAAAGATTCAAAAATAAAAAGTCGAAAATATCCCGTTGGGTGAAAATTTAACTTTCAAAATAAGAGGAAACAGACTTTTTGGTTGGACAATCTAGATTGAAAAATTTGGTATTAGAAACTTCCCTTATATATTCCAATCTTGAGTTTTGGGTTTGGGCCTCAAAGGTACCCATGTTTTGGAGAGAGTGAGGAGATAAACCAATGTGGGTTCGGTGGACGTCCCGCGCGCCGCCATCCAGTCGATTATTAATTTTTAATAAAAATATTATTATTTTTATTTCTTTTTTTATTTTTTTTTAACCAAAAGAAAAAAAAAACGGAAAAGGTCCTCCCCTTCAAGCTTCGTCCATCCACTGAGGCTTACCGCCTTTTCCGCTGCAGTTCGAGAAACACAACTCATTTTCACTTCATTTCATTTTTCTCTCCTAACTCTTCCCTTTTAGTTTTTCGAGCAGTGAATTTAGAAAGGATGTGCGTACCGATAGGTAACGGTGTATTTCCGATCGGGTTTCTTTTGACTCCTGGGGACGACATGACAATTTTCAAACCTGCTTGCACACTTGGGCAGAGCCGTGAAAGAGAGTGAGCTCCGCAACTCAGCCTATATTGAGTTTCTATTTTGCAGGTTTTGCTCTTTGCTTGACTTTCGCACCTTGACCATTTACTATTCGTCGTGCCGTTTCCAACCTATCCCACGCATTATCTTTTATGTAACTTTAGGATTTTATTTCTTTATGTTTACTTCTTCAACATTGATTCCCAACTATTTTGAGAATTCTTGTTCAAGCTTTTGGTTGGACTATGAATGTCGATTCATCATTGATTCATCTTTAACGTCAATTCATCTTCAAGCTTGTAGTCTTGCACTTCACTTCCTTCATCTTCGATGTCGATTCATTCGGCTCCATCGTCATCTTCCTATTTGATTTATTCGAAAATACCCACAAAAAATTGAACTAAAACGCTGAAGTAGAGTTACCCACTTTGAAAATTTCTTCCGGTTTCGCTACATCCACTCTGAAATTTTCACTTCCGATTACTTGAACTTCAATTCCGATTACTCCCAATTTCAATTTGCTTCACTTCCGTATTCTTTCGTTTTCTTTCTTTTCCTTCTCAGCCCATAGACTTGCAGACAATAATGGTGAGCTAGTTATTTTATTTTTATTCTTTTGGTAGATGCAGATATAGTTATTGCTGCTTTGACATTTTGGTTCATAATTGTTGTTGAGAAATGGGGCTGGTTTTAGATGTTGGCTGAAATCGAAATTCTCTCCACTAGGTTTGAAACTAAAGTTTAGATTATTCTTCTCTGATTCTCTATTTTCTTTTGAATGATTTGTACTATGAACCATAAACACAAACACGGCTACACGATACGGATACGCGATTGGATATGAGGATTTGTCAATTTCTAAAAAATTAAGATACGGATAGATACGTCATATTTTATATATTATTTTAATATATATTTCTAAAAACCGAGGATACTGATACAAAGGTACATTTTCTCTTGCTTAAAAAAATAGGATGCTTAGTTTTTGATTAAAAAAAATTAGACGAGTTATTTGTCCTTTTTCTTTAAAAAAAGTAAGCGTAAAAATATATACATTAAATCGCTCATAAGATAGTATAAGTATCTAGAAGTATCGGTATCTTATACGTGTCTGATACAAATTCTTTGTCTCACATGAAGTATGTGTGCTTCATAGGATTTGTACATGATTGACAAATTTTGGATGTTTTTATCACAGGCGAGAGAATTAGTTGGAAGTCTCGTGAGGGTTTTGATAGTTTTTTTTAATAGACTCTCTATTCTAAATTGTTATTGAATTGTCATTTGACATTTGAGTTGAAAATTTATTTTGTTCGTTTTAGTTTTTGTTCTAAAATTTGTATAAAATTTGTTTTTAGTGTTTAGTGATCTTTATGAAATTTGACTTGAGTTTGACATTTTACGAGTTATGAAATGGTGTAATTTTATTGATAGGTGGAAGATTAAACATCTTGAAGGATGAACAGAAAACTAATTGTGATTATATGTAATGATTGTTGTTGTTTGTGTGGAGATTGGTATATTGGTTTCTTTATATGTTCGGCTGGAGTTTAAGAATCGCTTATGTAACCTCTTTAATTTTTCAAGTAATTTTTATTAAATTATTTTTAAATATTTGAATGTTATTTTGATAAATTAGGACTCAGAGTTTAATTTGGGAGGCAATATAATTAATTTAAAAGATATTTGTAAAAAATTGGAATTTTAATTAAATTTAAGGAAAAATTGGATTAATTTACTTAAGAGAAAGTGTATTTTAAATTCATGAGCCAAAATTAAGTTCATTAGAGAAGTTAATTGGTTGGAGATTAATTTGAAGAAAGATTTGAAATTTTTGGATTATTTTGGATAAAGATTTGAAAATAAAAGAAAAAGAAAAGATTTGATAAGAGATTTGGAATTTTTGGATTATTTTGGACAAAGATTGATTTTTTTTTTTTTTAAAAAAAGAAAAGATTTGGAAAATATTTGATAAGAGATTTGGATTTTTTTGGATTTGTTTATTTGATTTAAACTAATTAGATTATAGAATTTCAAATTTAATTGTGACATTTCTAATTCTACTACAATATGGATTCCCAAATTAATTAGATTATGGATATTCTAATTAATTAAAATATGGATTTCCTAATTAGAGATCTTATTAAAAAAAGAAATCTAACCTATCTACTATTCAAGTTATGGAAGCTAGGATTAGTATATTTTTCCTCTATAAATACAACTATCTACTTCATTCCAAATCATTAACTTCATTCCAAAGAGAGGTCAATTAGATAGAAAATCCCTGTTACTTTCTTATTTTTGATTTTTATTTGGTGAGTATTAAGACTATATAACTTTTTTTGATTAGTTATAAATGTTGGGAACTGAATTTTAAATCCTAAATTGTGGGTTTATATGTAGATTTGAATATTTGAGTGAAATTTGAAATAAATTTGGAGCAAACAAAGCGTTTAGAACGTTAATTCAAGTTTCCATTGCGCCTTTGAACTAATTGTTACCACTTGGATTGCTTGTTTAAGATTACTTGGACTATTTATTTATGAAGACATCGACTGGTTACTTAAGATTACATTATTTCTTGAGATTGTTAAGATGGATTTTGAGATTATTCTAGACTGTTGGGACTAATAATTTATGAATGACTTAATGGCATTGATTGATTGGATTGTACTGTTACCCCTAAATTAAACGATTGTAAAGTTATATGAAAACTGATCATGCTAAGTTATAAGGTTCCTGTTAGTTTTTCTTATCTGGGCAGGTGTACACATACGACATGTGCACATTATGGCTGATTCATGTTCCTTCGAGTTCATGTTTATGAATACACTATGACAGTTCATGTCTGGACCTTCGGATTACGAACTATGACTGATGCGTGTTTCTTCGGGATCATATTTATGACTAATATATGACTTCCTTCCTTATAGATAATTCAAGCACAAACCCAAAGATAAAATTGATTATGAAAATAAGAAAATCAATAATCTATAAAGAATCTTCAATGAGGACGAAATTCAAGCAAAAAATCAAACACGAACTATAGAAAACAGAAAAATCGACTCGAAGAAATCTCTAGCTCACAAAATCAAAACCAGCAGAAGGCTGATTTCAAAAACAAAATTGTTATCGTGAAGGCAATCTGAATGAGAAAAGGCGAAGACGAATTTGAAGCAACAAATCGAACAAAAGTCGTAATGTAGAGTAATTGGCTTCAAGAAACCTCCAGCTAACAAAACTGAAACCAACAAAACCTTGATTATTTCAAAAACAAAATTCTTAACATGCGCTAACATGAACGAGAGAAATTGTGCATCAAACAAAATATTGAACATGGTTTTAGGGTTAGCTCAGCGAGAGAAGATCCAATTCCACTAGAAGAATTTCGGACTTTAATGTCGGTTTTAAACCGACATTAAAGTTAGTGTTATTAAAGCCATTTAATGTTGGTTGCCTTTAATGTCAGTTTTAAACCGACATTAAAGGGCTTTAATAACATAACCTTCAATGTTGGTTGCAACTGATATTAAAGGTCTTCAATAAAATTTCCAATCAACATTAAAGAGTTTCAATGTCGGTTGAAATCGAGATTAAAGCCTGTGTTATTTTTTTAAAATTCTTAACCGACATTGAAGCCTAAAATCTGTCCTTTTCTTTTTAATTCTATTGTCGAATACATTTTTTTGGTCAGTAAGTTAAAAACGACATTATATGTCTTGTGTAGGGTCAGGAAATGTCCGTCATTATTTTATATTAAAAAGTATAGAAAAATTTACATGGCAAGTCCATCAATATTTGTCTTCCACCTATGAATTTATCCACAAATAAGAATCAATATTTCCAATCCAGTACATATACTCATCAAAATATGAAATAAACACACTAATCACAATACCAGACTTTCATAGAATACTTACACCAAGCCATCATTTCTCTCATTCAAAAATATCAATTAGTACTAATACCATGAATACTTAACACCAAATAACCCATGAACACAAAAAATACTATACATAAATCTTCCAATAATAAACAGATCATGTCTTCCACCTATGAATTTATCCACAAACAAGAATCAATATTTCCAATCCATTACATATACTACTCATCAAAATATGAAATAAATACACTAATCACCAACATTTGCATAACAATACCAGATTTTAATAGAATACTTACACTAAGCCATCATTTCTCTCATTCACAAATATCAATCAGTACTAACTTCATTCAGGCAGATCATGGTTATATAAATTTACATTCATTCTAAGCTAGCATTTACATTCTATTGAGACAAAAAAGAAGAATTACATCCTTACACAAATCGGCCAACAAAACTTGTCTATTGGGTTCGAAATATGTCAATCTCTCCTTGGGTATATGCATTTTTTGTATTGAACTACAAAGAGGGAAAAAAAAAGATAAATTCAACATAAATTTATGTCCATTTATTAAATTAAAGCTAGTACTATATAAAAAATAAATAATTTACGTACGAGGCTAGTAATGGGAGTAGTAGGATTATGCACTATTTCGTGTATATACTTTTGCACATAGTACCTGCATCCTACAAAATCTAATTGACGAGGGCACTGCATATAAAGAAGTTGAAAACAATTATTCTAATGAACATAAATTGTTAAAAAATGAAATTTACCTTTACAGGTTTCCATTTTGGAGAAGACCAATGGTGTTGGAGATTGTGCTTGGCTTGCCATATTTTCAATCCACTAAATAGTTTGAAAATATTAGTTAAACATAAATACTTCAATTAAGAGCTATGAAAGTTCAATTACACTTACATATTTATAACTCCATGAAAATCCTCTTGAACCTTACTTCAAAGAGAGTCCAAAACATAAACACAATTTTCTTGTAGATTGATTACAATCAATATCCAATGATAACTATAATAAGCAACAATTTTGAAATATTAGTACGTGTATAATGAAAATTAAAAATAACTTGAGAAATTATATCTACTTACCCTGTGTTATATGAAATGAGGACTAATTGGTCTAAATTAGCCAATTCTAGTTTATTGACTAAATTTCTAGATCGGATATCTTGAAACTTCACGTGTGGCAATATTCTTGCTTGATCAATTATAAAAAACTTCTTCGTAATATCACGACCACATTCATCCCAAAGATACCTAAACAAAGTAAAAGTAATTACTTAAACATGAAACAAAGTATACATGAGTGAATCTAAATGAGTAATACTTACGCAATGTATGTCAAATTACACATATAGCCTATTTCAACCATATTGCAATATTGGATCAGATCATCGCAGCCTAAATAAATAAATTTGTCTCTTCCAAATATATGCTGAAAAAGAGACATACTTTTTTTTCGTCAACCACAACTATAAGTTCACGAGGCCATTTTACGAAGTTACCCATTGCTAAGGACTCTATTTTACCCTTCACAGGAATTGGCATAGACAAATCTTCTCCAATGACAATGTCAATAAGAACATTAACAGTTAAGCATGACACATCATCACTAAATGTTGTGGCTACTGCAACAATATTATCTACAGTTCATATAGCCAAGTGGCATGGTGTCCCCTTAACAAATTTAAAAGAACTTATGTCATGCATGGTTAAGCACGTACAATATGATTAAAATTTAAAAGTCACAACAAATAAATTACCTCCAAATCTTCTTCAGACATCTCAATATCTTCTTCAGATGCACTTAGTGCAACACTTCCAACAGATGATTTGGATTGATGAGATTGTCTGTTGTGAGTTCTTTCTCTTGACACTTTACCATGTAGAACATTTTTTTCACTAGAGCCTCCTTCAATTTTTTGGCTCATTGAGGACTTTGGTTTTACTAATTTGAAATATTGAGAATGGGAAACAAAGTCACCCATTCCTCTAACACGTCCCCAATGTTCCTTCGTACCCAATGTTTTGGTGAGAACATCTTCACCTTCATAGACTTCAGCCAATTTATCCTGTAAAACATATTACAATTTTCACACAATATCTATATCATCACCTGGTTTTAATATATTTTTTAACATGGTTTTAATTTTGAGGGTAGTTTTGGGATAAATAAAATAAAATATCACAGACCCAATCTAAACATTAACGCGACATTAGCCATTTTCAAGATATTGTTATATCTACAATATTTTAAAAGTTGACGACACTAATGCTAAAATACAATATAAATTGTTTGTTGAAAGCAAAATCCTCTCTCACTGATGCCTTTGAATCATTATTATCACGTGCGTATTGACATGGTTTGGCTTATTGTATTTGATTCTTTGAACAAGACCCTTTGAAAGTGGAGAATTCTAGGACTATGTTGGAACTTAGTTTGAAAAATTCTAATATATATTATCTCTCCATTTATTATTTTTTATATATGAAATATTTATGAATTATGGAGTCTATAAAATAATATAATATATAATTTAATATATGTATATAACGTTTAATAAAAGAAATATACACTATCTCTTATTGTGCTTATAAACTTTCTGGTTGTTACAAAGAACTCAAAAAGTCGATAATTCAAATCTCTCCGGATTTGTACCTAAGAAAACAAAAATTTTGTGGTTATTTGAAAGGGATTAAAGCAATTACTTTTTCCACTTTATTAAATTGTTAGCTATTGGATCAGTTTGTAATTAAACCACACATATTTATGCCATTCACATGTAAGTAGAATACTTAGTAATATTGTCATTTTCTTTGTGATCATGAATGTAAAAGGTTTTCGGTGAAATATATGTTACATTAATTCACTTTTAATATATCCCCTTTAATTTGAGGTCTACCCGTGTGACACTCTCACCTTATTAAGGATACTTAAGATATAGGAAGTAGCTTGAACTACAAGTTAAAGGGAGAAGCTTTGCTAAACTATGCGTTGGAAAAAGATAATTAATAGTAGCAAAATGGCTAAGTATAAAATAGACATGTGTTGGTGTTAGGAAGCCTGAACGCAGAGGCTTTATGTGGGTGGCGACTAAAGCATATAAGGGTTGTGTGAGGTTGTGTTGAACCCAAGGACAAATTGTGCGTTAAAGTTGAGATATGGACGCATGAGTTAGACATCCATGATGCGTTATGTGAGGCCAAGCCGTAGGAAGTTAGTGTGTGGCATTAGTAGGCATTGGTCTTGGCATTAGAGGTTAGGCGAATACCAAGGTGTCTTGTTGGCTAAGTGGTGGATGCATGTTGGTCGAGCGATGTGTGAAGGGGTTGTCCATGCGTAGGCGAGGGACATGTCAAATGGCCATGTGTTAACAAGAGGCTGACGTGATCGTGCAGCGAGGAAGGGCCATCGTGCAACGAGTATGGGCCAGGCACAAGCAAGAAAGCACTCGGTTGCACGCGAGCGTGGGCACTGGGCGTTGGGGCATTGCGCGAGGGTAATCGCATAGTTGCATGTGGGGCTGCATGATGAATGCGAGGTTGAGCGCACAATGAGCGCAAAGTTGGGCGCAATGCTGGGCACGAGACGATGAACGCGAGGTGCTGGGCAGGCGATGTGTGCTAAAGCTATGCGATGAAGTTAGGCAGTGTGCGATGAGGTATGCGACGATGGGCATGCGATGTGCGCTAGGGCTGCACGACACAGCAAGGCGATGTACGCTAAAACTATGCGATGAGTGTGACAAGGTTTTGCGATGCTCATGCGATGCCAAGGCTTGAAGGACCATGCAATGAAAGTGCTATGTGATGGTCTATGAGATATGCGCCAATCATAAGGCTAGGCAAGGGAAGGAGAATACGGTCATTTGGACTAAACGTTGGCTTTGAGAAGCTAATTGGATGCATATGACTAGGCAGGACATGAGAAACATGTTGGGCGCATGGAGTTGTTGGCTAAGAGTGTTATGGCCGAGATTGGCTATGTGCTGAAGGGCCTGATCATGCGTTAATAAAGCTTGGCCATGCGGTGATGATGTGCTACACGTTAATATTGACTATGCGTCAAGGTCACTCGAGGTTAGGAAGGGCATCACGGACATATAGGAAAAGGTTAGTACGAGTGGCATGCGATAAAGGACATGCGGTGATCTCAATGGACGTATGCGCCAAAGGTAAGCTGTGCAAAAGGATATGCGGTCAAGGGTATACAATGATATGGACGTTAGTGTGGCACATGGGAGGAAATGTGATAGCTGAGCTATACGTTCAATCAAACATGTGTCCATAAAGGAGATATGCAATAATAAGGAAAACTTGGAGAACAAGATGGAGTTGATAAACTTATCCAGACATGTGGCTATCAAAGGGATAACTTAGAGTTCATGCAAATTGAGGTGGGCGCATGAGAATGTTGGGGTTGATGCCCTAAATCTTGTAGGATTCTATAGTATATAAACCTTATATATGAACAAACATATTTCTGTGATTAATAATATTTGATATTTTATTTACTCTGCTTATGAAATATATGATATTTTAGTTGCATTAACCACAAATCAATAAATTAATATCCAAAGTTATCGTTATAACTTAAACATGTATGTGGAGACATACAGGTGGATCATGTTTAGATGATAACCTAAATGGTCTATAGTATATAGATTGTAGGATTGTATCAACAATAACAGAAGCATAAGGATCGTTTAAGTACTCAAATTCACTAATTTTTGCAAAATACAAAGCATGCTTTGCAGAAACAAGTGAGTTTCAAGACATACCTCTTGTAGAACTTCTTCAAAGCTTTTTCGCCGGCTTCTATCTTCTCCAAATCTTGTTGTAGACCACCTCAAGATATTCCCCACTATTCTCTTGGTATTTTAAATTGAGTCGTAGGACTCAAAACAAGCTTGAATCAAGGGTAGAAGGAGAAATGCTCACTGTAGAAAACTAGCTGAAGAACTCTTTCTTCAAACCAATTTTTCTCTCAAAATCTCTATAGATTGCATGCCTGATTTTCGCTCCAATATTTTCACTATATTGCAGATCAACATGCAAAGGACAGACTTGCATGAATTGCAGCTCATGCTTGAAGAAGACATGACAAAGAAGATGCATTATGTGTGAGCTACTTCAAAGATGGATAATGGAGAAACTCTTTTTTTTTTTCCATTTAATGTTTTGTTTGTTTTTGTTTTCTTTTCATTTTTAACATAAAATAAATATTTTGGTGGGAGACTTGCATGAGTTGCAACGCATGCTTGGAGAAGACAAGGTAAAGAAGATGCATTATGTGTGAGCTACTTCAAAGATGGATAATGGAAAAACTCTTTTTTCCATTTAGTGTTTTGTTTGTTTTTTTTTTTTTTTCAATTTTAACGTAAAATCAAAATTTTGATTTCTTAAAAAATCCATTTTGATTTTAAAAAATAAAAATTAATTAATTTCATAAATTAATTATTAAATAAAACTTAATTAATTTAATATCAAATATTAAATTAATTTTAACACAAATCCATCTTTATATATTTAAATCATATTTAAATATATATAAATTCTCCTATTTCGTTTAATACTCAAATTAAACATGTAATTATATCTCATATAATTATTAATTTTCTTAATCCTAATTTTAATGATTCAAATTAACTTATCAAGCTATTCTAGAGCTAGTTCGTTACGAACTAGTAGGGGGACCTCGCGAACCTACAGATCATGGGCTCCAACGATCCGAGATTAATTAGCTGAACTCATTAGACAAAATTAATTCTCATTCGTTAACTAATGGGTTACTCCATTAAAACCCATAGTTGCACTTCCCTCACTGTAGATATATTATGTCCACATGAATTAACCATAATCAGCAAGTCGACCCTTCATAGGTTGTTCGTAATAATGGCTGGGTCAAATATTTGTTTTACCCCCAAGATTACGTCTTATTCCTCAAGTCCCTACTGATCCTCTAATGAACAACTAGTTTGTTATCCAATCAATAAACCAAACTCTCTCAGCCTAGTGAGAGGGTGGGTCCCCTTGTTTAAGCCCTGGATTAAGTACTTAAGAGAACAACCTTTTTCCTAACCCAAGGCGTAAACTTCGTCTTGCACCCTATGTCCCCAGCTATCTATCCAGTCTTACCCCTTAAATGGGAGTTTTATTGAGCTGGCACTGTTGAGCCAACCCTCAACTATGCAAATCTAAGGGCAATCCCGAATAAACAGGAGTTCATAGTTAGATCAGGATAAAGATTGAGTTACCTAGGTCATCTAGTTGAAATAGTCAGTCTTAAACAGTAAGCAGCGTTATAAAGTAAAAGTAAAGTACTTTATAACTCTTTGTAACAACTACAGAGTAGGCCGCATCCAATGGTGTTACCAGAATAAGGTACCCAACCTCCTTCATGTACCATAGATCATTTTGATTATTTACTCGAACCCGATCCACTTTTATGTCTCCACATAAAGTTCAAGTACTCATACAATAGTCATGGGTCTTAGTTTATTGGATTTAGACTTTCATACAATTTATGACATCTATATATAGAAAATGTTTAGCATTTTACAAACTACAAGTTTTTAAGACATAAAACCCAACAATACTCCCACTTGAACTAAAACTCTAGTGGATCAATATATACAAATATGTACAATATTGAGTTTAAATGGAGAGAATAAAATGTACAAATACAATAAACTAGGGCATTACAATACCCATAAATTCTCCCACTTTCCCTAGTGATACAAAACTCGTAGACCTAGTCTTATTAGGTGACCCTCGAACACTTTAGCCGAGAGGGCCTTCGTAAATAGACCAGCTAAGTTGTCTTCGGATGCAATCTAAGTGACAATGACGTCTCCTCTGTGTACAATCTTCCTGATGAGATGGTACTTCCATTCGATATACTTTCCCCTTTTATGGCTTCGTGGTTCCTTTGAATTTGCAACTGCTCTACTGTTGTCATAATAGAGAGTGACAGGCAGGTGCATGTTAGAAACTACTTCCAGACTTGTCAGGAACTTTCTGAGCTATACTGCTTCTTTTTCTGCTTCACTTGCAGCAACATACTCAACTTCTATTGTGGAGTCTGCAATACAACTCTTCTTGATGCTTCTCCACACCACTGCTCCTCCGTTAAGAGTAAATACTACCCCGAAGTTGATTTCCTAGAATGAATATCGGTCTGAAAGTCAGAATCAGTGTATCCAGTAAGGATTAGATCCTTAGCACCATACACAAGCATATAATCTCTCGTTCTCCACAGATACTTGAGAGTGTTTTTAACAATAGTCCAATGCTCATGACCAGGATTGGACTGAAATCTGCTGACAATTCCTACGGCATAGCATATATCGGGACGAGTACACAACATTGCATACATCAAACTCCCAACTGAAGATGCATATGGAATTCGATTCATCTCCTCAACCTCTTGAGGTGTCTTAATACTTTTTTCTTTAGACAAGTGAATTCCATGCTTGAAAGGTAAAGATCCTTTCTTGGAATTTTGCATTTTATACCCAGACAACATATTGTCTATATAAGATGCTTGAGATAATGCCAATGTTTTGTTCTTGCGATTCTGAACTATTTGGATTCCAATATTGTGCTTCTCCTAAATCTTTCATTTGAAATTGTGAAGCCAGCCATCTCTTAATGCTACCTAAATATTCTACCTCATTCCCAATGAGTAGAATATCATCAACATACAACACCAGAAAAGCGATAGTTTTGTTGACAATTTTCTTGTATACACAGGGTTCGTCAACATTTTGTTTAAAGCCATCAAATCTCATATTCCAAGATCTAGAAGCTTGTTTTAATCCATAAATGGATCGATTAAGCTTGCAAACCTTTTGCTCTTGACCCTGTTGTATAAACCCTTCTAGTTGAGATATATAGATACTCTCTTTCAAGATAGCCATTCAGAAAAGTTGTCTTGACATCCATTTGCCATATTTCATAATCATAAAATGTGGCTATGGACAAGAGTATTCTAATAGACTTTATCATGGCAATTGGAGAGAGGGTTTCCTCAAAATCTAACCCCTCTCTTTTGGTAAACCCTTTTGCCACAAGTCTAGCTTTGTAGGTCTGTACCTTACCAGCTTGGTCTCGTTTTCTCTTGTAGATCTATTTACAACCAATGGGTTTTACCCCTTCAGGTTGATCTACAAGATCCTAGACACAACTGAAATACATAGATTCCATTTCAAGGTCCATGGCTTTAATCCATTGGTCTTTGTCTACATCGTTCATTGCTTGATGAAAAGACAATGGATTCTCTAAACCACCATCTGGTATGATGACTTGAGTTTCAGTTAAACCCATGTAGCGGTCAGGCTGTTGTACAACCCTCCCACTACGACGAGGCATTCTCAACTCTTGATAAGGATGTGAAGTATCAGTTTCATCAACAACTCTTGTTGATGGACTTGCTCTATCAACAACTCTTGTTGAAGGATCTACTCGATCAACAACTCTTATTGATGCGTTTGTCGTTTCTCTAGACATTTCTTCTATTACTAGCATACTGCAAGGTTGATAATTCTTTACATAGTCTTCCTCCATAAAAATTGCATTTGTTGACACAAATACCTTATCTTCCCGAGGTGTGCCAGGGGCTATGAGTTGAGACTGAATTCCATGTTCTATAAAATAGTTTTGGAATTTTATGTCCATATACTTATCACCTCGATCAGATCGAAGTGTTTTAATCTTTTTACCAAATTGGTTTTCAACCTCAACCTTATACTCTTTGAACTTTTCAAAAGTTTTGATGCATTATGTAAAGATGTCCATACCTTGAATAATCTATAAAACTGATGAAATATTCATATCTTTCTCTCGCTCTAACATTTAGAGGCCCACAATAATCTGAGTGAATCAACTCTAGGGTTCTTTGGCTCTAAGACATTTTCCAGAAAAAGATCTTTTTGTCATTTTACCCTCAAGATAGAACTCACATGGTGGTAATGAACTGTCATCCAACTTGTTTAAAAGACCATTCTTAACCAATCTCTCAATCCTGTTGAGATTTATGTGACCCAGTCTCAAGTGCCAAAGATAGGCATTTGGAGAAATCTTCCTTTTCTTATGAGTCCCAGCAATTTTAAACATCTCTATATTCAAAATAGCTTTGACCTGAGTTGGTTTTAACATGTACAAGTTATTTTCTAATTTTGCAGAGCAAATTTGTTTATTTGCCATTTTGATGAACACTTCATCATTTTCAAAACAAACTTTATTATTTTGTTCTAGCAAACAAGAGACAGATATTAGATTTCTTTTCATAGAAGGAATATAATATACATTTTTCAAATAAATGTATTTATCTCCTATAAATAACTTCATATCTCCTAATAATTTAGCTGAAACAATCTCCCCAGTCCCTACCTTAAAGATTGTTTCACCTTCTGTCAACTGTCTCCAGGAACTTGTTTCTTGTGAGATAGTATATACATGATTAGCAGCATCTGAATCAATTATCCAGATTTTATCATTTTCCACTAAACATGCTTCGATAACAAGTAAATCATATTTATCTTGTTGTTCGAATTCAGCATTCTCATCTACATAATTCATAATTTCATATGAGTTGGGAGATATAGGACAATCCTCTGTAAAACTCTGTTGGTGTAATCAATCGCTAGTAATTTGTTTGTTGATTTGATTTTACTATTAATAATATCAGAAGCGAGTTTTACAGAAGAATTCGACATGCTGATAAAATTCAAACAAATTCTAATTAGCAAATTGTAACTAAATCCAAAGTCAAGTTTTAGCAAAAAAGTAATAATGTACCCATAACCATAATTTATTTGCAACAATATTTTAGTGAGTCGGAATATGTGCTACCGAGGGGTAGCCATATACTTATGCGCTAAAACAAAAAATTTTGACCAAACACTATCCTCGGAATAACTTCTATTCCTATAGTCGTTTAGTTATCATTTTCGGTCAAGATCTTTACTAACAACTTAGTAATTCTTGTAAGTGTGACCTGCCATTTTCAGATCCTATAAGATGGTATGAATTTGCCTCCGAAATAGAGACAACATCCAAGACGGAACTATAAGACCCTATTCATTTTACTGAAGCCTGTGTTGTTCCAAATCTTATGTTACAACCCTCCATTTGGATAGTCGTCGCTAAACGATTAGCAAAGGGCTGCTTAAAGCTAACCAGCAGGCGCAACATAAGAATCTCATGATTCAGACTAATGGAGAAGACCATAGGATATATTGACACATATCCTTCACCTACTTACTATGAAGTACTTCCTCCGTTTACCTTAATATTGAATCATATTATCGAAGGGAGGTCACTCCCAGGGCGACACGAAGCGTCATATGAATCTCACGGTGTAAACTATGTGGAGACGTGGTAGTTGAAATCTATTTATTGTATAATAGACTTATATTTGAACAAATTCCTCTAATTCACCGAAATCTAGATTTAAGCTAAAAAATACTTTCTGAAAGGAGGTCACTCCCAGGGTGACACGAAGTACCACTTCAATCTGGATTGTAAACTCTTAGAGACATGAGAGCTAAAAATAACGTATCGTATATATTATCAATCTCCCACTGAAGTTTTCTAATAACTCTATCATATAGAAGTTATTAATCTACCACTGAAGTGTTCTATTTTGGGTAGATTTATACTTAGGTTCTTTTCAGCTAATAAAACAACCCTAAGTCTATGTCCAAGTATAACTTTTATAATTGGATTTTAACCTTCGATGTCTAGGTGATAAACCATTTTAGTACCTCAGATCAATCATGTATTCTCATAAAATCGATTACCAACGCTCAATTATTCAGCCATAATCCCTGGGTAGGAGGTGTTCCGTAACCCGTCAACTTAAGTACCCTCAGTCTTAGATAGGATTATATATCGGTTGAGTTTGTAACCTAGGTTTTATAAGTTTTAACAATTAAAACAAGTAGTCAACCTACGTGAGCATGCAGCTGTTGTTTATGGATTTTAAATGTCTAACCCAATTTTATAGTAACTTATAAAACTTTAGACATGCTAAACATCCATAACATACGTGAGGCATTCAACATTTAATATAACATTTATATTAAATATAAACCCTAACATGCATACTATATATTATAACAATTATAACATACTTTAAATGCATGTAACATGCTTCCTATGGTGAGATTTTAAATCTAAATGGCATACTATATGCACATACAAGATTTATTTAATTATAACATACATCAAATGCATAAATAATTAAACACAGACTGATAAGGTTTTTAGTTTTAGCAAAAAACAAGCAAACACACCTAGTTATTATAAAACAGCTGAACTGGACCAGACCACTCGAACCACTCCAAAACAAACTCAAGTAGCTTGAACCGGACCCGAACCGTCTGAACTGGACCAGCCAAGAACCATTTGAAGCTGAACCGAACCAGACCATAAGAGAATCGATCAAACCGGCAGCCCTTGCACATGTTCAACATCTCGCTAAGTCTCATCGTTTAGTAATGACGACCATCGTCTTGCATTTTGCCTAATCGTTTAGCAAAGCTACACAATCGTGTAGTATTTTCCTTCTATCGCATAGTGTCATCGTCTAGTGTCGAAGGAGGCTACACGATCACTTAGTGTCTTACACTATCACGCAAGTCCATCGTTTAACACGGACAATTTACTACATGATCGCTTAGCTCTATTGTCTAATCCATGAAGCCAGTTGTTTAGCACGCGGAAAAGGTAAATGATTGCTTAATGCCATCGTATAGCATTCAACGCATCGCCCAGCTACCGCACAAAGGTAAGCGATCGCATAGTGCTATCGCTTAGCAACTCAATGCATCGTTTAGCTCCCGATCAAAGGTAAACAATCATGGTAAGTGATTACTAAGGGCTATCGTATAGCTCTTCATTGCATCGTTTAGCTCTCACTCGAAGCTACACGATCGTGTAGTGCCATCGCATAGCAATACAATGCATCGCTTAGCTCCAGCAGGTAGACGATCGTCTAGCACACAATACCACAACGATCAATGCCCATAGCTACACGATCGCTTACTTTTCTTCACATCATCTAACGCATGAAGCTAAACGATCGTTTAGCTACTGAAGCTCAACGACAATAAGAACAAAGGCTGGTTTTTTGGAACTGCAACTCGGCCTCTTCGTTTATTTCTTCAATTTACAGCTTAATTTCAACTCTAATGATCCAAATAAATTACAGACTCTTGAGAACACATTAAAGCTCATCAAACAAGAGCCAATTACAAATTTAAATGAGAAATTAAAGAGAATTAAACAGCCAAAACTAAAAAAACCATATTAGTGCATCAGTTTCATATTTCTCATATAAAACACCCACCAAACAAAAATTAAACCGAATTGAATGCTTATTTGAGGTTCTGATACGAATTGTAGGATTGTATCAACCATAGCGAAGCACAAGGATCATCTAAGCACTCAAATTCACTAATTTTGGCAAAATATAAAACATGCTTTTGCAGAAACAAGTGAGTTTCAAGACATACCTCTTGTAGAACTTCTTTAAAGCTTCTTCACCAGCTGCTATCTTCTCTAAATCTTTTTGTAGGCCACCTCAAGATCTTTCCACCTATTGTCTTGGTGCTCTAGATTGAGTTGTGGGACTCAAAACAAGCTTGAATTAAAGGTAGAAGGAGAAATGCTCACTGCAAAAAACTAACTGAAGAACTCTTTCTTCAAACCAAAATTTCTCTCAAAATCTCTAAAGAATGCATGCCCGATTTTCACTCCAATCTTTTCATTATATTGCTAATCAACATGCAAAGGAGAGACTTGTATAAGTTGCAGCTAATGCTTGGAGAAGACAAGGCAAAGAAGATGCATTCTTTGTGAGCCACTTCAAAGATGGATAATGGAAAAACTCTTTTTTCTATTTAGTGTTTTTTTTTTTCCTTTTCAATTTTAACATAAAATAAAAATTTTGATTTTTAAAAAAATTTATTTTGATTTTAAAAAAGAAAAATTAATTAATTTCATAAATTAATTTTTAATAAAACTTAATTAATTTAATATCAAATATTAAATTAATTTTAACATAAATCCATCTTTATATATTTAAATCATATTTAAATATATGTAAATTCTCCTATTCTGTTTAATACTCAAATTAAACATGTAATTATATCTCATATAATTACTAATTCCCTTAATTCCAATTTGAACGATTCAAATGAACTTATCACGCTACTCTAGAGCTAGTCCGTTACGAGCTAGTAGGGGGACCTCGTGGACCTACAGATCATGGGCTCCAACGATCCGACATTAATTCGCAAAACTCATTAGACTAAATTAATCCTCATTCGTTAATTTATGCTATAATGCATAATCTGTATGTTTGACTGTAAATGTTTATATTCAATCGAAATAGGATTTGGACGGTCTGCTTCCGCTCATAAGTTCTCTGTAAAATGTGTTCCTTCAGAGAAGACATGCAAGCTGAAGGATTTCCATTGGATTAAGGTGGTGCAAACACTTCAGGCTGGTGCGGCAAGGATTTTCGTTGGCAGCATAAGTAGAAGACACTTGGGTATGCAAACCAGCAGGAAGTGTCAAAGCTAGGAAGAGTTGGAATGCCTATAAATAGCACCCAAGGTCTTCTGACTTCAGCTCACAACACACATTCACTTCAAGAGACATTAGAAAGAGAGTTTGAGAGCAAGTTGGAAGAAGCCTTGCATTAATCAAGAAGGAGGTTGCGTTGATAATGGAAATCCTTGTGTTGATCAAGGCATAAGGCACAAGTGTTGTTCAGGCTGTGCAGGCAGATATCAACACCAAGTTCAAACGAGGAGTTCTCTAAAACTACTTGTGGAAATCAGGTCATTCTTAAGCCAAAATTTCTTCAATTGAATGTAGTTTCTATATAAGGGCTGCTATAAGGAAATTATAAGTGAAAGGCTGTCAAAATTGATGGAAACTGAGAGGTGTTCACAGAAACTAGAGACTCAGAAGTCTCGAGTTGGAGTTTCAAGGCCAAATTATAAGGCAAGTAAGTTAAGGAATTTTTAAACATATTTGTAAAAGGAAGTATCTAGAAATAAGATTTAGAATCTTAAGAAATCTGAGCTTAAAAATGAATCTGAAATAGGGTTCGAAAGGAGGCCAAAGGAAACCAGGTGAACTTGAGAAGAGAGAATAGTCCCAACAAATCACGGTAAGTGGTTTCTTATTTAAGTCTTTTAGCATATTTTAAATTATATGCTATTATTATGAATGAATGATCAGTACCACGAGGAGAGCATGTGGTCGGGATAGTCAGGGGGTCAACAGACCTAGCTCTTAAGCCCGAGATAGAATCTCACGAGATGGTCAGGGGACCGAGAGGCCTAATTCCTGAGGTTGTGGGAGGAACCTTGCATGGGATTGTCAGAGAGCCGACGGGCCTAGCTTCTGATCCTATAAGAGGGGGATCTATGTGCACATAGGGAAATTAGCAGTTATAAATGAGTAATCATTTGACCATCTACCATGTGTGTAGGTAGGGTTGAGAACAGATTCATTCAAGATGGAGGTTTGCATAGTAACCTCAGGTTGTGATTTGGTTATATGTTTATGAGTTAAAAGAGACTTGTAAAATTATTACCACTCACTAGGCTTTAAGGCTCATGTTTTTCTCTCATATCTTCCTTGAAGGTAGCAGAAGGGTCCAGGTTGTGCGAGAAGTCGAGGTCTGCCATGAGTTAAGATATTGCTAGATTAAGTTTGTAGTTAGGATGGGACTACTATTGTAAAAGTTTATTTAAAAGTGTATAAATTGGTTTCCAAAATGAGTTACATTTCTAGTTCTTTTTCTTAAATTTCTGCTGCAAGTTTATTTGTTAAAATGAGTTAGTAGAGTTTGACAATAGATGTCATCAAAGGGTGGTATTTGTTGTCCTCATGCCTCCTTTTGGGTTACAGAGGTAAACTCGGGAGGGGTATAACAACCCATTGTTTTCTTCATATAAGTCTTGGATTATCTTTGTTATAAAATAAACCACAAATCAATAATGATCTATTGGAGATTTGGTTTATTGCCTTTATAATTTTCTCTAAAGCAGTGTTGCAGATGTCTCAAATAAAGTCTTAACATCCAATTGTGACATCAAAATATTTTTATGCAGAATATTTTCTTTATCTGAAAATATTCATTTGTGATTTTTGGTCTGATTTGTTCCTGTTTTAGAACGCAACTTTTTATTCCAAATAAGGACATATTTCCTTAATTGGATTTAATTATTTAAAATGAATTTTGCAATCCTTTTAGGGTTGCTGCATTTATTTAATTGAGCAATACATTTTTTGTATTTCGGCCAAACTATTCTACATCATGTTCTTGCCCGTTTGCTCACTATTCTGTTGTGCATGTTTTTCATCTGCTGAATGTAACACTTTGAAGAGTTTTACGATCTTAGAAGGAGCCTAAGTTATCGTTTCCAGAGAAGGCATTCTCAATCTTATAGGGAGTCTAAGATTCAGCTTCAGAGAAGGAGTTCTCTATCTTAGAAGAACCTGAGATTTGTCAATGAAAGAAGTTTGCTAATCAAGTTGAAAGGAGTCTCACACACTGTCAGGTGTCGAAATGTCATACGCTAATATTAACATACTTAAAGGGAGCCTAAGTTCAGAGAGAGGGAGTCTCACATCTAAGGGGAGCCTAAATGACGTGTCAGTTAAGCTCTACGTGAGCAACTGTAGTAGTTGATGTATTACATATAAGTACTACATTGTAAACTGCTTAACTCTTTAATATTAGTGGATTATCTTTCTTGGGCATTATGCCCTCTAAACGTAGGTCTTTATCATAAAGGACATCGAAGTTGGGATTTCCATGAGCAACGGAACAAGACTATTCCAAATTACAATTATGAATCAACAAACCATTTATAGTTGACTTCAATAGAAGTGGTTATACAATTTACAGAAAAATTACAGCATGAAACAACAAATGTACAGAGAGAAAAACTGTACTAACGACGACAGAAGCGTCTCCGTACTCCGATGCGCACTCTGATCAAACAACAGCAACCACGAGCGCTCGATCTACACGACCGCAACATCGCACGAACACAACACGAACACAACACAAACACTTCGCGCTCGTCCTCAATGATCTCCTAGGTCACGAACTCCTTCGCAACAGCGAATGGCCTCCGCAGAACCACAAACGGCCTCTAGAAAACCTTGACGGTGTCGAGTTGAGTCTAACACCACCAATAAGGCGACCTTGGTATTCTCGGCGTGAGAATCCAGAGGGTGGGCTCTGTTCGAACTTGGTGTGAGGAAGGCGAACGGAGGAAACAACGATCGCGTACACGACTAGGCAAGTGGGAGAAGTTGGAGATCTATCTTATAGGTTGATGCCCAATTGTTTATGCGATTGTCTAGCAAAAGCTATGCGATCGTTTAGCTCTATCGTCTAGTTCGATCGATTCTACATGATCTTTTACCTTGGGCCAGCAATCGTCTAGCGAAGTTATGTGATCGTTTAGTAAACACTGCACGATCGTTTAGCTCGCTCAGCCATCGTTTAGTAAATCTGTATTTACTTGACGACTTGTGTGAGTTTCTTTTCGCTGGATAGAAAACTCAAAACTTTTCAAACTTTTGTGAAAACCTTTTTTTGTTTAAAATAATAAGAAACCACTTTCCTTTATACTCACGGTTACCATGATCCAATAACCACCCACTACATTTGGTTATTTAAAAGAAAAAGTATTAATTATCTAATAATTAATATTATTATAAACATAAATGAGAACCAACTTATCATACTATATTTATAACCTATAGTTTTAATATTTCATCTCATGAAACATATAAACCATAGTTCTTTTTCTATTCTATGGTACTTAATGTAAATCTTATTTACATCATTCCTCCACTAGATGTATCTCATACATCATACCAATTATATCATATATAATCAAAATACCTCTTGTCAATTTGAACATTTCAAATCAACATAAAAAACTGATCCTCAACAGAATCCAAGCTACCAAGGGGACCTCATGGACCTGTAGATCCAAAGCTCCAACGGTACGTGAATAACTGACTAAACTCTTTGGTCATGGGATCCACCATCTGTTAACTGTTAGGCACTCCACTAAAGACCGACAGCTGAACTCTCCTCACTACAGATATATTATGTGTCCATCTTAACCAATCAGTAGTGCGACAACCCTTCACAGATAGCTCGTAAATATATCTCGACCAATAACCGTTATGCCCCTGTAATTACATCTGTCTCCTTAAGTACCACTGATCCCTCTAATGAACATAAATCATAGTCCTACTATGACTAAGTCTTCTCTTCCAAAGAGAAGTTGTGGCTACTATGTTCAAGCCCCGGAATCAGCCCTTAAGGGAGTAATCTCTCTACTTATCCCTGCTTCAAGAAAAGAGTGAATTCTATATTGTGGATTGAATTTCCAGCTCCCAGATCAGACAAGTCCCCAAAAAGGTAGGCATGTTGAGTTGGCAATTTGGCCACTCTCACCCATACTAATCAAAAGACCGCCCTCAAAGGCAGAAGTTCCCAAAACACTAAGGATTGAGGTTGTGTCACCCATACTAATCAATGGTCGTTTAGGTGAGATGTAAGTCTCTAGTATCAACGGCGTTATATATAGAGTCTAATCATCTCGTGGTCTAGGTCTTATACAAACTCTTTGTATAGGACATCCTCGATTCACATCTCCACATAAATGGTTAGGATCTACCATCTGTAGTAGTTTACAACACTTGCAAACCTCTACAATGTGGGTCGAATCCGTAGTGTCACCAGGATCAAGTATGTCACCTTAATTATTATACTATAGACCTATTTAGATTATCACTTAAGGCATGATCCACTTGTATATCACATATATAGTCTTAAGTTCACATAAGATAACCAAGGAGCTTTGTTTATTGGATATGAGTACATGTCATAATTAAATAACACTTATTTTATTCATTGAACAATGTGTATCTTTACAAAACAACGAGACTTCAGGAGAATTAGGACACCAATCTTAACATATCATCAAACTGTGTTACCAACTATTGTATGTCTTTACTTGTTTATTTGTTGTTGGTATTTTTAATATTACAGTTGTTGTTAGTGCTTTCTATTTAACATCCCATATCGAGTAACGAGTCATCCTATTGCCTTTTTCAATTGGTATCAGAGTGGGCCACCTTTACTCAGGTGCTTCGCTCATGGATAGAATCAAGGAAGGGTTCTACCACTCGTCTACCTGTTCTTGATGGAACAAACTATTCTTACTAGAAAGCTCGAATGGTTGCCTTTCTGAAGTTAATTGCCAGCAAAACCTGGAAGGTTGTTGTATCCGGATGGACTTATCCTACCATCAAAACTAATGATGAAAAGGAAATTTTGAAGCCAGAATCTCAGTGGTTTGGAGAAGAAGATGAAGCCTCTTTGAAAAATTCTTGTGCCTTGAATGACATATTCAATAGTGTAGATTGCAACATATTTCAATTAATTAACACCTGTGTTTCAGCTCAAGAGGCAGGGGACATCTTGTCTGTTGCTCATGAGAGAACATCTAAAGTAAAGATTTCAAGGCTGTAGTTGATAACATTAAAGTTTGAGATCTTAGAATGCACAATAATGAATCCATTGCTGAATTCAATGTATTTTTTGCTAGATATTGCAAATGAGTCATTTGCTCTCGGAAAAAAAAAATAGAAGAAAAACTTGTCAGAAAAATACTTAGATCTCTACCCAAGAGTTCTGACATGAAAGATCTCTACCCAAGAGTTCTGACATGAAAGATCTCTACCCAAGAGTTCTGACATGAAAGTCATAGCCATCGAGGAAGCTTACGATATAACAATGTTGAAAGTAGAAGAATTATTTAGCTCCTTACTCACTTTTGAAATGTTCTTTGATGGAAAAGTTGAAAAGAAAAACAATGGAATTTCCCTTAAATCTGCAGTTAAAGAAGAGTTGGTTAGTGACAATAAAGAATCAGAAGATCCTCTTGCTGAATCGATTGTCTTGCTTTCAAAAAAGTTTAACCATGTACTCAAACATTTTGGTAAGAGGTCTGGCTCTTACAATAACAACAAGTTTAGTGGTCCTACTCCCCTCAATCAATTCAGATCACATAATAGTAAAAGGAAAGCTGACAAGTCAGGTAATCTACTCTTGCAGAAGGAAAAGAACTTCAAATGTTGAGAGTGTGGTGGATTCAATCATATACAGGTTAAATGTCCCACTGTTCTAAATAGACAGAGCAAAGGATATGTATTAACTTTTCTAATATTGAATCCGAAGAAAGCAGTTACTCAGAGGATGATGTCAAAGCACTGGTTAACAACATCTCCTCGAACACCTCATCATGTGATATTTCTGAATATGATGTGTATGTAAAGAAAAATCATGATGCTGTAGGAATTGAGTCTACATATCCCTCTTACCATACTTATTTTCTCAAATGGCAAGATGATTAGAAAGCCCTTGATGTACAGAAATTAACATTTGGGACTTTGATAACTGACATCTACTGTTTCATATTTGAAGCGTGAACTCTCTCAAGTTAAAGCTAAAAATGATTCATTATGCAAGAATGTCAAAATGTTGAATACTGACACTGAGTCTCTGGAGAAAATTTTGACCGAAGGAAAATCTACTATGATAACTCTAGGCTTGGCTTTTCTAAAAGAGAAAGTCTACATTACAATCAGTCAAAACTAAAAGGCAAGCAAAAGATTTATTTTGTTAGATTGAAGATCCCGAGTCTTATGGCTTTACAGTACATCTACCAACAATACTTGACTAGACGAAGATAAGTTTGTCATTATTGTGGAAAGGTGAGGCAGAAACGTCCTTTTTGCTATCAATTACTGATGATTCTCTACAGACCTGCCTATTTTAGGAATGCTCCCTACTTCTCACAGAACCATCACAAAAACCAGACAAGAGTCAAACAGTTGTGGAGAGAGAAACATGTTCAGAACAAATGTAGTGTGTGTCTAACTTCAATTAGATCCTCTGCTAAAGGTGATTGGTATTTTGATAGTGGATGCTCTAGGCACATGAATGGTGAAAAGAGCTATTTGTTCGATCTCAAATCTGACAGTTTTTGAAAGGTCACTTTTGATGATGGTGCTTGTGGAAAAATCATCAGGAAAGGAAAATTGAATTATCCAGGTTTTCCTCTACTGAAAGATGTAATGTTGGTCGAAGGTCTTACTGCCAATCTTATTGGTATTAGTCAGCTATGCAACCAAGGATAGAATGTGAGTTTTACCAAAGACAAATGTGTTATCATAAATGATGTCAAAGCTCTCGTATGAAAGGTTTGCATTCGTCTGATAATTGTTATCTGTGAAGTTCTGATCATTCTTTGTAGATTTGTCATCTCTCTAGATAAGATGAAACGAGCCTATGCCATAAACGTGTTGGCCATGTAAGCATGAAAACTATTCAGAAGGTTCTTGCAACTAATGTTACAATCGGTTTCCACTCTTTATCAGCCTCTCCTGGAATTATTTATGGGGATTGTTTATTGATGACATGCAGAAATGCATGTCATCTTAGGCCTTTTACTTAGAATTATGAAGTTGTTAAGCAGAATATGCGGCAATCATGTTAAGAATTCACGAGAAAAAGAGCTTGCATCGATCAGCATGACGAATCTCAGCTAACCCGTTATCTTACGTTCAATGTTCTATTTTTGTAGCCAATGCAGGAAATGAATGAAAACGAGGAAATTGGACCATCACATAGATGACCGTATGCGAAGAAACACTCCATCGCAAGGCAAACACATTAGATCAATGCATGGGTGTTATGGTGATCAGCCACATGCGTTCATCGCATGGGAATTGCACTCGTCAGGTGATTGCGGTCATCGTGTAGAGTTGCGGTATTAAGCGAATGCGGTCATTGAATGACTGTAACTGCACAACAATGCAAACTAATGGGATCAACACAAGGTTGGTGGAATGAACACATCAACACATCTACCTCGAGAAAATCCAAAGCTAATGCTGACATTTCACCTACTACGCTGTTAGTGGTGGAGGTTCAGAAAAGAACTAATGCACCAAATGTCAGACTCAGAGCAGTCCAATTAATGCTATCGGCGATCCAAGCTCTATAAATAGAAGTCGATGAGCATAAATTCAGATTATCCAAGGTTTTCGCCTGAGGTTCGCGTAGGGCGAATCCTTACGATCTAGACAAATGCGTGAGAATATGGTTGAGAGTTTTTCACCTTTTTCATCCATTCCAAGTGATGACCGGAGCTAGATCTCGAGAGAGTCAGCTCTTCCGCCCATCCATGGCCACCGACAACCTCAATGCACATCCGCTGGAAGTAAGTCTTTGCTTCTAGCCGGTCATTTCTTTTTCCTTTCTTTTACTATATTGAATTGTACGACCTTTTCTGATTAAGGAATTAATACAATTTGTTTTCAATGCACTTCCTTGTTTCCTTCAACTCCATCTCCATTTTCTTTGCTTAGCATCTTTACTTAGTCATGTGGATTAGGGATATGAAGTATGTAGCAAACCACCGAGAGGTGTGCATTGCGTGAGTGTGCGAGTAAACTTATTTGCTTAGTGTGAAGTTGTTGTAAGCCTATCCAACGCATCACTTGTCTATGAGTAAAGTCAGCAACAACCAACTGTCCGAGAGGGTAAGTGGTTGATCGCATTAAGCAATATATGCATTGTTCACTAGAGATAGGAATAATCTTAGGTCAGCCAAGTTCATGCGATTACCTTATTCTATGAGTGCATCATTCATCATTTAGGCATACTTGAGAGAGTAGTCTAAAACCCAAATCTAAGACTCGAGAGAGCAGATTGGAATGCATAGGCAAGAATGAGGATCTTAGAGATAAGCTCTGTTTGCTTCACTTAGCATATGCACCCTACAGATTGGATTTGCATGCATCTAGGAAGTAGGACAAGGGGTTATGTGGCAGCCACGCTTATGCGGCGATAGCTAGTGAGCTGGTTATGGAGGTCTAGGTAGGTATAGGCTTCTCGACAATATCGCAGATACACCGCATACGTTCTATATTTAGGTTCATGTGTGTGTAGCATGATTGGTTTGCGTTGATTAGGGTTGCCCTTGTGGTCACTCTTAAGTATTGCAATGAAATCATCTCCACATTTTATCTATTTTCCTACACATTTATTTCATGTCAAGGTTTGTCGTATCTCTACCTTTAATGCATATTCTCATTGTGTTGTCTGTTAGATAGGAGTAGGAGTAGGATTAACTTAGCAACATCCCTTCCATTCTTTTATTCAAACCGCCGCATGCACATCACCACAATCATATAGCTACAAGTCTCTTTATTCGACCTCGAATTACCCGAGAAACTTGCGTTCGTGTTATACTTGGCGTGAGCACAAGAAAACTTGTGGCAGGACTCATGGTCATCGCATACATTCATTAACGCATTTTCAGTCCAACACATGACCATCGCATGACTTTCAACGCATATCTTAGGAACATGCATCGTATACCGCGTCCAAGGGAATTTGGTTGTCAAGTAAAATTGACTTTCTAAATTTTCGTCATCATTTATCTGGTAAATAAACTCATACTTCTCATAAGCAATCAGACCACTCAAACTCTTCCCGTGTTCTGGAACCTTTTCATATGGATCTGATGGGACCCATGCAATCTGAAAGTCTGGGTGGTAGCCGATATGTTCTAGTTATTGTTAACAACTTCTCTAGGTACACCTAGATGCGTTTTCTTTGCGAAAAATCACACTTTTTTTATTTTTGTGCTTGTTGTCTTGAACTACAATGTGAGAAAGATCTGATTGTGATACGTATTTGAAGTGATTGTGATAGAGAGTCTGAAAACTCTTGATTCATTGAGTTCTGTCAGTCTACTGGGGTTCACTATGAATTTTCAGCTTCTATTACACCACAATAGAATGGAATTGTGGAAAGGAAATACATAAGTATTATCTGTATGTGACTCAAGCATGTATGTGGTGACATACAAGTGGATCATGTCTTGATTGATAACCAAAATGGTCTGTAGTATATGGATATAGGAGGGAAACCTTATCCTGGTAACGCTACGGATGTGGCTCACTTTGTGGAATGGTCACAAGTGTTATGACTTGTCACAGATGGTCTGATCCTGATCATTCATGTTGGGGGCATGCGAGCGGGGGCATCCTATACAAAGAGTTTGTATAAGACCTAACCACGAAGTGTTAACATCTCGTTTTATAACAATGTTCATGATAAAGACTTCACTTCATTAGGATACCATAGGTAACATGACCTCAATCCTGAGTGAGTTGGGAACTCCTGCCATTGAGGGCGGTCCTTTGATTTGTATGGGTGCAAGTGGCCAGGTCACCAATTCAAACCTACCATTTTGGGGATTCGTCTGATTTGGGAGCTAGGAACTCAGCTACACAAGATGGAATTCACTCCTTCCCCTAGGCAGGGGTAAGTAGATAGATAGCTCCCTAAAGGGCTTATTCCGGGGCTTGAACAATGTGACGCCACACACCTTCTCTTGGCCTGAGAGGTGTTCACATATAGTTGGACTATGTTGTATTATTCATTAGAGAAATCAGTGGTACTTAAAGAGTGAGATGTAACTACAGGGGCAAAATGGTAATTTGGCCCAGTTGTACTTATGAGCATCTGTGAAGGGTCATCATACTCATGATTGGTTATATCCGATGGACACATAAATATATTTGTGGTAAGAAGAGTTCAGTTGTTGGTCTTTAGTGGAATGCCTGACAGTTAACGGATGGTGGATCTCGTGGCTAAAGAGTTTAATCAGCTATTAATGGACCGTTGGAGCTTCGAGCCACAGGTCGATTAGGTCCCCTAGGTAGCTTGGATAAAGTCGAGAACCAATGTTTGAGTTAATTTGAAATGTTCAAATTGACAAGAGAAAGTTCAATTATATATGATATAATTGGACTGATTAATTATATATGATATAATTGGCTAAATGTATGAGATACATTATTTTGGAAGAAATTAGATATAAATATGATTTATCAAGAAGAGGAGAAAATACTATGGTACATATATGATATCAAACTATAGGTAAAAATATAATATGCTTATATTTATTAATATTTTAATTGGTTAATTACATGTTAATTAAGCCAAAAAATCATGTTTGGACGTGGGTTAGTGGGGCAGTGTCGGTTATTGTAACCGATGAAATAAAAATAAAATTGTTTCATTTTGAATCGTTCGTTCAGATCGTCCAAATGAAAGAGTAAGTTCGTGTTGGTAGAATCCTAAGAGATCGCTTAAGCATTTCGAGAGCCTATACGATAGCTCCTCTCCGCCTAAACGATCAACCACCTCGCGCCTAAATGATCGCACATCATTTCCTACACGATTGCATAGCTTTTATAAACGATTGTATAGTGTGCCGATTTTGTTAAACAATCTTATACCATTTCCTAAACGATCGTTCAGTAAAACCAAAATATCTCAGAGCAGGCAAAAGCTGGTAACAAATAACCTTCTAGTAGGGTTTGTAAAAATCATCCTTCTAGTAATATTATTGGGGACTTGGAAGAAGGGATGACAACTAGAAGAAAGGATAAAATTAATTATTTTGACATAATTGGCAACATTTGCTTTACTTTCCCCGTTGAACCAAAAGTTGTCAAAGAAACTCTTGAAGATGAATGTTGGGTAAATGCCATGCAAGAGGAGCTTGGGCAATTTGTGAGGAATGACATCTAGACTCTTGTCCCCAAGCCTAAATCTGTGAATGTTATTGGCACAAAGTGAATTTTCAAGAACAAGTCTGATGAGAATGGAAATATGGCTAGAAATAAAGCAAGATTAGTGGCTCAAGGATACACACAAGTTGAAGGTGTGGGTTTTGATGAAACCTTCGCTCCTGTTGCAAGACTAGAAGCCATCAAACTCTTTCTCAGTTTTGAAGTTTAAATTATATCAGATGGATGTGAAAAGTGCCTTCTTGAATGAAATTCTAAACGAAGAAGTGTATGTTGTTCAACCCAAAGGGGGTTTGTGGATCCTTCTCACTCTGAGCATGTGTATAAACTCAAAGAGGCCCTTTATGGCCACAAATAAGCTCCCAGAGCATGGTATGAACGTCTAATCCAATTTCTTATCAACAACAAGTACGGACAAAGAGGTGTTGATAAAACTCTCTTTGTAAAGAGATTTGGTGAAGATTTTTGTGATTGTTCAAATTTATGTTGATGACATTATTTTCGGAGAAAAGTCTCCAGAGATGGTTGAGCTCTTTGTTAAACAGATGCAGAATGAATTTGAAATGAGTATGGTATGAGAACTATCCTATTTTCTGGGATTTCAAATTAAACAACTTGATGGTGGAATTTTTATACCACAAAGCAAATATGCCAAGAACTTAATAAAGAAACTTGGCCTTGAAAGTGCCTGTCTAAAAAAACTCTTGCTCCAACTCATGTAAAAATGTCAAAAGACTCCGGTGGGATTAATGTTGATGAGAGTCTTTATAGAAGTGTCATTGGGAGTTTTCTTTATTCGATTGCGAGCAGACTTGATATTGTCTTTGTCGTTCATATATGTGCTAGATATCAATCCTATCCTAAAAATAGTCATTTACTCAGTGCAAAGAGAATCATCAAATACATAAATGGAACTAGTGATTATAGTTTATTGTATATCCTTGATATTAGTAACTCTCTAATTGGCTACGATGATGTTGATTGTGAAGGGATGAAAACCCTAAGACGTAGTGGAAGCCAAAATATAGAACTATTTTGGTTTCTTTTTTATTTTTTTTTTAAAAAAAAATGGCATTTAAAATCAGAACAATTTTTGTATTGAAATAAAATGTAATCACGATTAAGCATGCTATTCCCAGAAAGACTAATTATACAGGAGGAAAACCTATCTTGCAAACCTTTTGACAATTTTGTAAAATTTCTTTGTTGAATTGGGATTGGGCACCACCACTTGGAAACCTCCCTATTCTTGCAAGGAATTGAGGCTATAGAGAATTGTGGGATTCTCTCTTTCGGGATTTGAAAATATTACAGAAAGAATTTTTTTCTTTTTTTCTTAGGAAGAAGAAAAACACACACAGAGAGCTTGAAAGCCTCTTCTCCCTTTGCAAAAACAAAAACCTTTTGTTAGATAGAGAGGAATGTGAGAGAGGGAGTGAAAAACGTGGGATTGATCCCACATTTTCTCGTAACTTCCCTAAGATGGGGAAATTATTTGTTTAATTTAATTTAAATTAAATTAAATTTATTAATTAAATCATATTTAATTAAAGGATCATTTAAATCATATTTAAATGTTTTCCTCTCACATAACCTATAGTTTTAATGTGCATCTAATGTACATTAATTTTAACCTATAGTTTTGATTTAATAAATTTAATTAAATTCAAATTTTAATTACATTAAATTAAATTAAATAATAAATTAATAATCCAATTAAATATCACATATTTAATTTAGTTTCCTATTTGAATCATATTCAAAAAAATTTCTCTCATTTAACCTATAGTTTTAATCCGCATCCAATGCACATTATTTTTAACCTATAGTTCTCTCATTTGTTAGTTTTGAATCATATTCAAAATTAATAATAAAGTCTAAAATTAAACTTTATATTAAAATGTATCAACATACATTAAAAAATTTTCAATTTTGAATTTGAAAATTTCAAATTAAATTTAATGACAAATTACCTCAATACCCATTACAAGCTAGGAAAGGGATCTAATGGACCTGCTGATTAGAAGCTTCAACGATGTGAGATTAATTGGCTAAACTTGTTAACCAAATTAATCAATATTTGTTAACTATGAGTACACTCCATTAACTATTTATTAATGACGGTCATTTAATTACATTCACTATCTACGAGTTTTAGGGCATAAAACTCAACAAACTGCCACTTTAACTAAAACTCTAGTTAGTGGACGTACATTACACGAAACAACGGGGATGTTAAAAATACAAAGCAAAATACAATAAACTAGGGCATTTCATACCTATTACACATCCCTCACTTAACCTAGATTACACAATGTACATATCTTTTAGACCTAGATTCTCTAGATGACTCTCAAACACTTTAGCCGAGAGAGCCTTCGTGAATGGACCAACAATGTTGTGCTTCGAAGTGATCTTTGTGACGATCACATCTCCTCGTTGCACAATTTCCCGTACTAGGTGATACTTCCTCTAAACGTGCTTTCCTTGTTTGTGGCTATGAGGTTCTTTCGAGTTGGTCAGAGCCCCACTTTTGTCACAGTATAAGGTGATCGGCAAGCTCATGTTTGGAACAACTTCCAAATCACTTAGGAACTATCTTAGCCAAACTGCCTCCTTTGCTTCACAAGCAGCTACATACTCAACCTCCATGGTTGAGTCTGCAATGCATCCTTGCTTAATGCTATGTCATACTACAGCTCCCTCGTTCAGGGTGAACAATGATCCTGACGTGGACTTCTTATAATCCTTGTCAATTTGGAAATCAAAGTCCATGTATCGATACCTACTGGTTATCCCCAGTAAGGATCAAATCCTTTGCTCCATACATGAGTATATAGTCCCTCGTTCTTCTAAAATACTTGAAGATATTCTTAACCACAGTTTAGTGGTCTAACCCTGAACTGGACTGATACTACGAGCTATTCCCAGTGCATAAAAAATGCCAGGCCTAGTGCAAAGCATAACATACATTAAGCTGCCCACAATTGAGGCATAGGGAATACGTCTCATGTCCTCAACTTCTTGAGATACCTTAGGACATTGTTCCTTGGACAAGTGAACTTTATGCTTGAAAGGCAATGAACCCTTCTTAGAGTTCTGCATCAAATATTAAATCAACATCTTGTCAATATAAGATGTTTGAGACATAGCTAGCTTTTTGTTCTTACGATCCCTAATGATTTAGACCTCAAGAACATACCGTGCCTCTCCCAAATATTTCATTTGAAATTGGGCTGCTATTCACTTTTTAACATCAGTATGGTATCCTACAACATTCTCAATGAGTAGGATATCATCCACATAAAATACTAAGAAATCTACTTTATCTTTGATAATTTTCTTGTGCATACAAAACTCATCAAAGTTTTGGTCAAAACCAAAAGATTTAATCATAGTATCAAACATAATATTCCAAGATCTGGATACCTGTTTCAACCAATAAATTGATCAATTCAGTTTGCAAACTTTTTGCTCATGACCTTGGGCTATGAACCCCTCGAGTTGAGACATAAATATATTCTCTTCAAGATTGGCATTTAGAAATGTTGTCTTGACATCCATTTGTCATATCTCATAGTCATAATATATGGTTATGGATAAGAGAATTCTTATAGACTTAAGCATAGCAACAAGGGAAAAAGTTTCTTCATAGTCAACCCCTTCCCTTTGGGTATAAATTTTGCTACAAGTCTAGTTTTGAAGGTTTGTATCTTCCCTGCTACATCTCACTTTCTCTTATAGATCCATTTACACCCTATGGGTTTAACCCCTTTAGGTGGATCTATAAGATCCCATACTAAATTGAAGTACATCAACTTCATTTCAAGGTCTATGGCTTTGACCTATTGGTCCTTGTGTACTGAAAGATCCCAACGAAGGGACCTTGAGTGGAAAGAAGATCGTCCCAATTTCTCAAATTTAGAAGAAGAATAATTTTACAGAGAAAAACATTCAGATCATGCATTTAATTCAGAATATAGCATGCTTCTAAAACAAGAACATTGAAAAAAGAAAGGTTTCAAAAACCTTACCTTTGAAGAACCAATCTTCATGCAATTCCTCTTCTCTGTGCAAATTATGAACAACTACAAATGGGAGAATCTAGGAGTTGTGGGCTCTGGTGATTTTAGATTTTTGAGGAAAAGGATTGAGAGAGAGGAAGAGAAGGAAGAAACAAATTTTCCACACTCAAAATGATTCTGTATGTTGAGAGAATTTGTGAATCCTTTTTCACAACAACTGCACAGAATGAGGGTGAGACCATCCCATTCTCACGTCTGAGAGAGGAAAAGGTGGGGAAGGAGTTACAACTCCCTCCCAAAATTAGTTTTTCATTTTTTTAAAAAATTAATTGATAAAATTGATTTTAATAACAAACATTAATATATATATATATATATATATATATATATATATTAACCATTTTATCATATAATATATCTTAAACAATATGTTATATCAAATACATCATATAACTTATAGTTCAATATTGTATCTAATACAATATAATCTGTGGTTTAATTCTCTCAACAACAATATTTAACCTAAATTCCATTTACATTAAATTTAATTATATGAATTCAATTCACATAATTAATATTTAAATCATATTAAAATATTTAATTTCTCTCAATTAAATTACTTAATATTATAATGTATCAAATACATTATATTAATTATATCATATATAATTAAAAATTTCAACAATTCAAATTAATCCAAAAACTTATTCTCATTTATTCCTGTTGAGCTATCAAGGGAACCTCATGGACCTGTAGCTTGAAACTCGAACGGTACGTGAATAATTAATTGAACTCTTTAATTAAATTATTCACCATCTATTAACTGACGGGTACTCCACTAAAGACTGACAGTTCTACTATTCACACTACAAATATATTTTTGTATCCATTGGATATAACCAATCAACAGTACGATGACCCTTCACAAATTGCTTATAAGTATAGTTGGGCCAAAATTACCATTTTGTCCTTATAGTTACATCTAACTCCTTAATTACCACTGATCCCTCTAATGAACAATAAATCATAGTCCAACTATTTCCAAACCCCTCTCGGGGCAGGAGAGAGTGTAGTGTCATTTTGTTCAAGCCCTAGAATCAGCCTTTAAGGGAGAAATTTATCTACTTGCCCCGATATTGGGAAATGAATGAATTCCTTCTTTGTGTAGTTGTTTTCCCAACTCCCTAATCAGAAAAATCACCAAAATGGTAAGCTTGTTGAGTCGGTAATCTGGCCACCCTCACCCATACAAATCAAAGGATCGTCTTCATAAGTAGCTGTTCACAACTCACTCAAGATTCAGGTCAGGTTACCTATGATCATCCTGGTAAAATGTAGTCTCTATTATCAACGACGTTATATAATGAGACTAAACATTTCATGTTCCGGTCTTATACAAACTCTTTTGTATAGAATATACCCGCTCACATGTCTCCACATGAATGATCAAGATCATATCATTAGTAGTACTTTACAACAATTGTAATATCAACAAAGTAGGCTATACTCGTAGTGTCACTAGGATAAGGTATCTTGCCTTATCCATCTACTATAGACCATTTAGGTTATCACTCAAACATGATCCACCCATATGTCTCTACATACATGTTTAAGCTACAAGATAACCTTGGATGTTAGTTTATTGGTTTGTGGTTAATGCAACTAATTTTGAAATAAAAAATCACATATTTTATTACATAAGTAAAATGTTTGTACATTACAATTACAAACTATAGAACCCTACGAGATTTAGGGTATCAACCCCAACATCTACATCATCATTGCCTGCCTATAAGACAATGGATCCTCAATATCATCATCTAGTATGATGACTTGAGTTTCAGTTAAACCCAAGTAACAGTCAGGTTGTGCTACAATCCTCCCACTGTGTCGAGGCACTCCCAGCGATTGAGAATGAGGAGACTGACTTGAAGTACTAGTCCCTTCATTTACTCTTGATCAAGGACCAGCGTCATCATCAACAACTCTTTTTTATTCTTCAGTAGCTCCATTTAATACTAATTTTCCTTATGGTTTATGATCTCTCATGTGGTCTTCTTCCAAGAATGTAGTTTTTGTTAATACAAGCACTTTGTTTTCTTATGGATCGAAGAATAGACCATCTCTCGTTTTCTTAGGGTAACCAAAAAATTTCCATAATCTTAAACGAGGTTCCAATTTCTTAGGATTTGTCACTAGCACATGTGCTGGAAAACCCTACGCAGACTAGGCTTACGCCGCCTCCATAACTCGAAAGGTGTTTTAGAAACACTCTTCAATGGAATGTTGTTCATAATATGAACTACATTCTCTAGTGCATACCCCCAAAATGAGCTAGGCAATTGAGCATACCTCATCATAGAATGAACCATATCTAATAAGGTTCTATTTCTTCTTTCCGATATACCATTTTGCTAAGGTGTACTAGGTGCTAGGATTTGAGATTGGATTCCATGTTCTCATAGAGTCTTGGAATCTTAAATCCATATACTTTCCACCTCGATCAGATCGAAGTGTTTTAAAGTCTCACCTAACAGATCTTCAACTTCTGCCTTATACTCCTTGAACTTTTCAAGGGCTTCAGACTTTTGTTCCATTAAATATAAGTAATCATACCTCAAATAATCATCTATAAAAGAGATGGAGTATTCGTACCCTCCTCGAGCTTTTACATTCATTGGACCAAAAAAATCCGAATGTATGAGCTATAAGAGCTCTTTGGCTCTATAACCTTTTCCACTAAAAAGACTTTTAGTCATTTTACCCTAAAGGCAAGATGGAGGTAATGAATCAAATTCTAACTCACTTAGAAGTCTATTCTTTACCAATTTCCCGATCCTATCAAGATTAATGTGACCTAATCTTAATTGTCAAAGATTTTTACTTTGAGAAATTCTTTGCCTTTTAGTTTAAGTATAAGCAGTCTTAAACATCTCATGATTTAAAAGTGCTTCTGTTGCGGTTGGTCTTAACACATACAAGATGTTTTCTAATTTAGCCGAACAAATATGTACCCCATTTTTTTAAATGAACGCTTCACTACTTGTAAAAAATACTGAATACATATGTTCGATTAAGCAAGAAATAGATACTAAGTTCTTTTTCATTTTAGGAAAAATATACATACTTTTTAAGAAAAGAAATCTATTTCCAAAAAACAACTTCGCAGCTCATATTGCACGAGTTGAAATGGCATCTCCAATTCTAACCTTGTGCATCATTTCACCCTTAGCAAACTGCTGGAAGGAACTAGTTCCCTGTAAAAAAAGAATAAACATGATTAGTGGCTCCTGAATCAAGTATTCAGGCATTGTGTTCATTTTCTATTAAACATATTTCTAAAACAAGTAAATTACATTTACCTTCCTTTTCCTTCTTCTTCTTAGCAAGGTACTTTGGGTAGTTCCACTTCCAGTGACCTTCCATATTGCAGTGGAAGCACTTTCCCTCGTCGGTCGCCTTGGCCATTCCCTTTACTCTTCCCAGTAGTGGAAACCTTCTCTCTTCCTCCTTTCGTCTTTTGGACCTTCTTAAGACCAAGAGATGGGGGTACAAACTTAGTTCCTGAGGATGAACCCTTATGGAACTTTCTGAAATGGGCAACATTTTCTTCTTCTTCTACCAATCCTTTACCTTTCGTAAGAGACTGGTAGGTCTTCAATTCATTCAAGAGAGTTGTTATGGTGTACTAGATTTTATTCATAACCACATTTTTGTGGAATTAAAAAAACCTCTTTAGGAGAGATTCCAGAATAAAAGACACCTAACTTTACTCGTTAGTGATCGCCCCATTCATTTTTGCTACGTTGAACTGGACCATCAGGTTGAGAACATGTTCTTCGACTTATTGCCCTTCCTTCATACATGCATTATAAATGTATTTGGAGGCGTCGTGTCGAATCTAAATGGATGGTTGCCTAAACATATCTTGGAAGGACTCCATGATCTCACGAGAAGTGAGCATGGCCTCATGTTTAGAGTATGTCAGACAGACTCGCCAAGATATAGACCTAGGCCTTTTCATTCGCCTTTGTCCAGCAGTTATATGCATCCCTAACATTTAGGGTTACATTACGAGCAGGGACCTGAGGAGACTCCTTAGTTAAGACAAACCGTAGATCATCTATAACTAGAATCGTATTCAAGTTAGATTTTCATATCGCGTAATTCTGTCCAGTTAGCTTTCCATTTTTAAGTAGGGCGATAATTGAGGAAGACATGCTAAAAAACAAACAAAAAAATGACCATTTTAGTTATCTTTGCCTTAACCCATCACAAAAAATATCCAATCAGTTCAGCAGAAAACAAGCAATCATAGAATCCTAAATAAACTATTGATTTGATTTTTGCAACGATACTTCAGAGGTTTAGGACAATAGCCACCAAAGGGTAATTAGTTATCCCTTCTTTGAATTGAGACTATCTCAGCTAGTTATTAATTCCATAATAATTCTTATTCCTATAGCTCTTAGCAACTGTTAGTTTGTCAAGGGTTCATTAACTCGCTTAATTCATCATGTAAGTCCTTTCATTTTCTTATTAAGAGGTACGCTTCAATAGGCTACCATTAGAAAGGACAATTTTTGAAAATAAAGCTAAGAAATCCTATCCATTTATGGAGTTTACGTTGTTCCGAAACCTATGATCATGCCCTCTGAAGAGATGGTCGCTCTAAGATGACACACAGGTGGATCATAAGAATGTCACGATGCAATTAATGAAAGAGACCGTAGGATACGTTGACATGTGTTCTTCTCCCACTTATTATGAACATTTTCCCTATTCACCTTGATATTGACCCATGCAAACACTTTCCAAAGGGAAACCGCGCCCAACGCAACACGAAGCCGAGAATGGATTGAACGGTTTGAACTCTTAGTGACATGAGAGCTTAAAAATGATATATCATATATACCATTTTTCTCCCACTAAAATTTTCTAATTATTTTAGGATTTTGTTATACTTATTAAATTCTGGCTAATGAATCTATCTAAGTCTATGCCTATTATAACTCTTATAGTAAGGTGGTTATAGTAAAGTTCTAGGTGTATTAAACCATTTAACTTATCTAGTGACATTTCATACTAATAGGACCTCGGTTAATTCAACTTAGGTTCCAATCTAGTTCCCAGTTAGGAGATGTTACGTATAAACCTCAACTTAAATACCTCCAGTCTAGACAAAACTATATCGGTTGAGTTCCCTTATAACCTTAATCCTATTTGTCCTACTTTGTCAATTCTAAAACTATTTAAAAAGAAACTAAGTAATTATTCTAATCGAATTAGAAATGTGATCATAGGTCTAATTAATTTTAAATAATTTAAAATTAATAATATATATTTTTTTAAGATCCTATGTTTGCATGCAACTCTTTGTCATAGTTTAATGGTTGTCAATCATTAATTTTTATAACTATTACAAATTTTAATGATTAGTCCTATAACATGCTCACTATGGCTTTAGTTAATTAACAATCATATTCTAATAAAAAAAATAAACCATATTACATGCATTTCATGTGTCATGCTCAATGCATATTGATTTCCAATTAAATATAACACTTACATAATATTTTTAAAATCAACCAAGCATATTCATATACATTAATAAATATAACTAATTATATTTTCTAATTAATGTCATGCAACATGCTTCTCCAATTTCATATATTTAACATATTACATACATTAAATAAATCTTGAAATTATAAAACATGTATTGCATACCATACATTATAACACTTATAATATACAAAAATGCATGAACACGCTTAACCTAAGGTGAGATTTATTTAAATGACATCCACAAAGCATTTAAATAGCAAATGTAATGACATCCTCAAAGCATTTAAATAGCAAATGTACCTGCAATTTTGGCCCCTAGGATAAAATAAAGCAAATTACACTAACTTAGCTAATTTTATCCTAAAATTTCGTCTATCGTTCTAAAAACGGACCAGACCAACCTGAATCGACCTGAACTAGATCACCAACCTGTGAACCAAGCCAAGCCAACCGAACCAGACCACCAACTGAACCGCAGTCGAACCTGTCACACTCCCTCCCAAGCCTTATTACCCAAACTAAAAAATGATGTGAAGACAGCCAACACCACCCTTTTGTGATATCAACTGCCCGACTTCATTAGTTTAATAGCTAGGTATAACTCCACAATGCATGCTAATAATATCCCAAGTACAAATCCAGTTTCCCAATACAATTACACATGTATTATGACAACATAACAACAATAAAGTTCAGACAAAACACATTTCCCCATCATGCCAATAATTCAAATATAACCTATATATATCATCACATATATACATAGAAATCAATCATACAAACAGTAGAATAACTACTCACAGTTCCTTCTGCTCTGTTCTTTAGGAATTATCTTAGGCAGCTCCTTGCCCCGTTTCCTTGGATTCTTCCTTTTTTCCATGAATTTCAAATTAAACCATTATTCCTCCAATAATCTTAATTTATTCAATAATAACCTTAAAAAATTATAATAACCAGCTTACCCACCTTAAAATAACCAAAAATAGGTTAAGCTTCTCCAAAACAACTTTTTGGAGGTTATTTTAACAAGTTGAGAGACGCTGGCGAGTAGGTGGACGTGTCTGTGCGTGCAGGTGAGCAGGGGAACACACTGGGCGATAGCTCTTGCATAGGCAGCGCTGGGCGATGCGGCGTGCACAGGCGTGCATCCATCCAGATATGCATCTAGCAAGGCATGTGCGCTTGGGCCGGCAAAAACGCGCGACAAGGCTGCTGGGCGACAACCTATGCGTTCAGCTAGACCACCTTGCTATCAACTCAAATTCCTTCTTCTACAGAAATCCAAATGCAATGGCAGCCTGGTACCCTTCACTACCCTCATTTTTGAGTATTTTAACTCTGATTTCCTCAAATGGCCCGAGTGATTTGTGAGAGTTCTTCATCCCAAGTCTTCTATTTATAGGCATCCAAAGTCCCCTCAAGCTCGACACCTCCTACTTGGTTGCATGACCCGATGTTCTCTTTTCATGCCAATGCAATTCCTTGCCACATTGACACTGATGTATCTTTCTTCCCCTTAGCCAATGCACACATCTTCCCTTGCATGTCTCCTCGGTCATCCACCTCAATTTACACGAGATCCCAAACTTCCTTAGTTCACCACATGTCCGGACGAGCTGGTACTTCTGACTTGCTCTTCAAGTTCTCCTTTGTCAACGCATACACCACTTAACTTGATCGCATGCTTGCTTGGTCGCATGACTTGGCCATCACATCCCTCTTATGCGTCCATACAACGTCAATTCCATAGCACACCCCACTTCATCACATACCCTATTGGTGCCTAAATTCCTTGGACAAGATCACCGCACATGCCATCGCATAGCTCATCATCTAGCCCTTGCGTCTATTGCCCCCCTCGCATAGCTCATCATCTAACCTTTACGTCCTTCATCGCATAGCTCATCGTATAGTGATCTCTCGTTGTCACTCATCATTTAGAGATCTCGTTGTCGCTCATCGTCTCACACCTGCATCCATCGTCTAATGCAACGCATATCGTGTAGCGCTATTGTTTAGCTCTTGCATCTATCATCTAGCGCTCACGCTTATTGTGTAGCGCCATTTTCTAGCACTTTCTTCTAACACCTAGCACATATCGCTTAGTGTTTGTGCCTATCGTCTAGTGCTATCGTTTAGCGCAGTAAGTAGCTAGGCGACCGTCAGCATGCATGCTCCAACACATAGTGCCCACGCTTGTGCGAATTCTTGCTTGTGTCTGTCCCTCCTTGTCACTCGATGGTCTTCCTTCCTGCTTGCTCACGAAGCCTCATGCCATCCCAATGCATACGTCCTTACCTCACAAGCTTAATGCATGGTTGTCCTTGGCTTCAACACCTAACCCCTTATAACCTTTACAAATTTGGCCAACTACATCAAGCATCTGACATACCTCTTTGTCTGCCTAGCCATCTCTCATGTGTTCCACATGGCTTGGTTAATCTGAATGGTTGGCCGCATGCTCCATACTTGTCCTTTGATCGCATCCCTCACACCACGCAAGGTGTTTATAAGCTCCAACACTTAAATCAAATTTTATTACTAACCACTTTTATTTAACCCAAGCTTTAAGTTTAGTCCTTAAGATTTACTTTTAAATTCTTAAGGCATTCTCCTCTTCTTTGATTTCCCTATAAGTTACTTAACTAATCAAGCTTTAACCCAAGTTACTTAGATTAGGTTCGGGGTTTCACAGAACCGAACCCGCTTTGCTAACCCTAATTCTCTGCGGTGTAGGGATACAAAATGTCGGCAGAATTGCTATTTTTGGCCAAAATGGTCTCGATCTTCATCGACTTGAACTCTAATTCTAGATCCGAACTTATAAAGGAACGATTTACAATAATATATAATGCCCAAAAAACATAGGGGCCTTTACATTGATCATATCAAAATGTAAATCTAAGGCCAAATATTGGAAAAAACATTCAATTGCAACTATAACATTCATAATGCAATAAATCCCACCAAACCAATAAAAAAAATTAAATGGCCAAATTGATAATATGATTTGGCTCTGATACCAATTGAATGATGAAAACCCCAAGGCAAAAGGAAAGCCAAAACATAGAACCATTTCAATTTTTTTTTTTAATTGGCATTTAAAATTAAAACAATTTTTGCATTGGAATAAAAGTAATAACAATTAAGCATGCTATGACTAATTCTACCGGAGAAGAAATCCTACCTTGCACACATTTTGACAGTTTTGTAGAATTTTTCTGTTGAATTAGGATTTGGCACCACCACTTGGAAACCTCCCTATTCTTGTAGGAAATTGAAGGAAAATTATGGGATTCTCTCTTTTGGGATTTGGAAATATCATATAACGATTTTTTCTTTCTTTTCTCAAGAAAAACAAAAACACACACAAAGAATTTGAGAGTCTCTTCACCCTCTACAAAAACAAAGTCATTTTGTTAGAGATAGGATGGTGAGAGAGGGAGAGAGAAATATGAGATTGATCTCACGTTTTCTCGTAACTTCCCTAAAATAGGGAGTTGGTTTGTTTAATTTAATTTAAATTAAATTAAATTTATTAATTAAATCATATTTAATTAAATGATCATTTAAATCATATTTAAAGTATTTTTTCTCACATAACCTATAGTTTGAATGTGCATCTAATGTACATTAACTTTAACCTATAGTTTTGATTTAATCAATTTAATTAAATTCACATTTTAATTAAATTAACAAATTAATTAATTAAATAATTCTTCAATTAATTAATCATCCAATTAAATATCACATATTAAAAACATTTCTCTTATTAACCTATAGTTTTAATGCGCATCCAATCCACATTATTTTTAACATTTAGTTTTCAATATGAATCTTATTCATATGAATTTAATATTTGAACTCCTTTCAAATATTCCGTCCTCTCATTTATAAATTTTTAATCATATCCAAAATTAATAATGAAGTCTAAAATTAAACTTTATAATAAAATATATCAACACACATTAAAAAATTCCCAATTCTAAATTTGAACATTTCAAATTCAATTTAATGATAAATTACCTCAATACCCTTTACTAGTTAGGAAGGGGACCTAATGGACCTACAGATCAGAAGCTCTAATGATGTGAGATTAATTAGTTAAACTCATAACCAAATTAATAAATATTCGTTAACTGTGGGTACACTCCACTAAAGACCCACAGTTGTACTCTTCTCACTACATATAGGTTTATGTATCCACGATATAGACCAATAACAGCAAGTCAGTCCTTCACGAGTATTCGTAACACCAGCTGGGTCAAATTACTGTTTTACCCCTAGGTTACCTCTACATCCTTAAGTACTAGTACTTCTCTAATGAACAACCTGTTTATGGTTCAATTATTAAACAGAAACCCCTCTCGGGCTAGTGAGAGGGTAGGGCCTTTTGTTCAAGTTCGAAGAAACCACTTAAGGGAACACTCGTCTACTTACCCTAAAGTCGGGAAGGAGCGAAATCCATCTTGTATTATTATATTCTTAGCTACCCACTTGGTCTTATCTTCAAAATGGTAGGCATATTGAGTCGGCGAACTGGCCACTCTCACCCATACAAATCAAAGGAAAATTCCACATGAACAAGAGTTCATAACATACTAAGGAGTAAACTAAGTTGCTGATAATGGGTAGAAATGCACGTTATTACAGCGGATAAGTAAAACAATGAAAGAGTGTGATGGTAAAAATATACAATATCATGTCCAAAAGTGCTAAACTAAAGAAATTGCGATCGCATGCGCCCATCGCATAAAAGTAGCTAATTTACCTATTTTGTGCAGGAAAAATACGTTGGCGCAAGTAAAATTGTGATCCAAGGAATTAGGCGATCGCGTGCTTGAAAGATTGTGATCATATGTGATCGTGAGAAGTTTCTGCGACCGCGCGCTTGAAATAAGTCATGCGATCGTATGCGATCGTGAGAAGTTGCTCAAAAAAATGGCTGCATAGGGACTGCGCATCAAGGTGACGGCACAATAAATCACGATGGGACGGAAAGCTGATGATGGTCAAATCCGAATTTAGTTGACAAGCCGTTAAAGCCACACTGTAGCAAGTACACTCAACTTTTAGTGACCATTAATCGGCGCATCAGAGTAGGAGATTTAATGACCACCTATCATTGCAATCATTAGAGAGAAAAGCTTATTCACTTTAGCTCTATAAATACCGAAGGCCACCATTAGAGCTTGAATCGCCATAGATAGGTACAAGTTAGAGAGTCGTTAGTCCGTTCACACACCTACTTAGATTTAGAAGACGGAGACGAGCAAGGAGACGAAGAAGCCGAAAGATGATTCTCAGGCAGATCGAGAGACTACCGGGAAGCTCTACAAAGGGAGAGAGGACTAACACTTGTGAAAGCAAGAATATTCATCTAGACAGAGTTAGAGTGAAAAAGATAGTGTAAAAGGCCACGGGAAGCAAGACATTGCTATCGGGCTTCTTATCTCTACATTCCATTTCTATTATGTATTCTGCATTTTACTTATAGAAAATGGAAATCTCATTTCAACTTATGTTCAATCTCTTCATACTTCGCATGAGTAGCTAAATTCTCGAATGGGTTGAGAAGCACTTAGATAGCATGACCTAGGACTTACATTTTATGTGATTATCTTGTCTTATGTATGTGTCATTCACCCTTTAAAGATACTTGAGAGAGTAGTCTAAAGATAGAATCTAAACTTGAGAGAGGCAGATTAGAATCTAGGCTTGAGAGAGTCAGATTAGAACTGCATAAGCAAGAGATAGAAACTTAGACATAAGTTCTATTTGTTATTAACACATCGCATGCACCCTAGAAATAGGATATGATAGTATGCGATCACCTTGTGTATGTGTGCATCATTCATCATCGCATAGACAAGAATAGAGGCTTAGACATAAGTCCTATCAACTTTTTCGTATACATCACATGCGTCTTAGAATAGGAGTTATGGCATTTACATTGAGATATGACGTGTTGTTGTTTGTGTGTAGCATGATCGCATAACATGTATGTAACCTTGGGAAGTGTTAGCTAAACCCCTTCTCAACTCGTTCATCGCATACTCATTGTAATTCTCGATTTCATCAACTCTTCGTTCGGACTCCGTCGCATAGGAAATATACTTAACTAAAACACCATCTAACTTATTTTCACCACTACAATGGAATCAAATTTACTGTCGCATATTTACTCAGTAGTCCCTGCGTTCGACCCTTGACTTACTAGGAAACCTAGTGAGGCTTATACTTGGGTCTTATTAGGAAAATTTGCATGTGCAAGTATAACTCATCACCGCAAATATACACCATAATCGCATCACATTTACAATGCATCAATTTTTTGGTGCCATTGTCGGGGACTACGACAGTACATATTGCGCTAACAGTAAACCTTTTGATTTTCTTTGCAGTTTTTGACCTCTGTGCACTGTCATTCCTTAGGTAAGGGAAGAAGCAGGTGTCGCATGAGCGAAGGACAAGTTGCTAAGCTACGACCCAGAGATCGAAAGAATGTTCTAAAGAAGACAGAGAGACAACCACCGATAACAGCAAGAAAGAAATCCCAGAATGGCGAAACAACTGGAAGAAAGAGCCGCAAACGCGAACAACATCATATCAAACCCCATTCTTCTGGAAAACGACCACAATAGACCCATCCGAGACTATGCATCGCCTAACCACTATGATTTCTCTCCAGAATCATAAGGCCAGCTTTGGATGGATCGAGGTTTGAGATAAAGCACGTTATGTTACAGATGATCCAGACAGCTGGACAGTTTGGTGGAAGCCGTGTTGAGGACCCGCATGCCCATCTCCGGAGTTTCATTGAAATTTGTAATACTTTTGTGTTCCCAAATATCGCAACTGAAGAAGTTCGACTAACACTATTCCAATTTTCATTATGCGATCAAGCAAGGAAATGGGCATATTCCCTCGAACCAGGGGACATAACGTCGTGGGAACAAGTTGTAGAAAAGTTCATCAAGAAATACTTTCCTTCTATAGCAAATTCCAGAAGGAGGAAGTTGATTACAAATTTTGAACAAGAAATCAACAAATCGCTCAGCGACGCCTAGGAGAGGTTTAAGAGATCGGTGCGAGATTGTCCGCACAATGGATTACTAGGTTATCTCATGATGGAGATATTTTATCACGGTTTGAACCCTGCATCACAGACAGCTGCCAATGTGGCAGCAACTGGTGGTCTACTTGATAAAACTTATGATGAGGCGAAGAATATCCTTGATCGCATTTCAAAGAATCACGAAGATTGGTACAAAAGGAATCAACGACTAAAAATAACGGTGCCATCACATCCTTACAAAATCAAATGAATGCGATGATGAATTTGTTACAGGGCATCGCAATCAACAAGCTTGGAACACAAAGAAAGAAGGTCAACGCATTAAAATAGACGAGCACTAGTTGTGTTACTTGTGGAGAAACACATCTGATTGAAGAGTGTCCACAGAACTGGCAGTCCATCTACTTTGTCAAGAGCAACCCTTACTCAAATACATACAACCCCGGGTGGAGAGACCACCCTAATTGTGCTTGGAAAAATAATCAACAAGGATATCAGCCTATGGAGCATAAAGAAGGGCCACCAGGATTTTTCCAACGCACTAATGGTCAAACGCAACAACAAGCCAGCAGCTCGCAAGCACTGCCATCATCCTCTCTAGAGAACCTACTAAAACAGTACATTGAAAAGAATGAGACGATCCTCCAGAACCAGGCGACTTCCATCCGCAATCTAGAATTCCAAATGAGACAGATTGTGGCAGAGCTAAAAAATAGACCGCAAAGGATACTATTAGCTCAACTGAGCTCCCTCGCGACCCATGGAATATAGGGAAAGAACAATGCCTAGCTGTCTCCTCACTAAATGCTAAGACGACAGCGGAGGAAGGGAAAGAGCCCAGCAGGACCAATTCGAATGCGATGGAATCCAAGAATCCGTTGACACAAGATGGATCAAAAGAGTCCGAAATGATGAATCCAAAAGTTGTGTCCACCTCCAAGCCTCTAGAACACGAAATGAAGAAGGTACAACTACGGCATTCCCGCAAAGATTTAAAAAGAAGCAGAATGATGAAGGAAGATCGCTACGGTGGCAGTAACGCAACGATCAAACACTATAATCCCACCGACAATGCGCGACCTAAGAAGTTTTATGATACTCTGCTCAATGGAGGGATCTACATCGATCAAGCACTATGCGATCTTGGGGTGAGCATAAATTTAATGCCACTTTCAATCTTCGAACAATTGAATGTGGGAAAACTAACACCCACGACGAAGACTCTCTAGATTGCGGACAGGTCCCTAGTACACCCTGAGGGAGAGTTGAAGGATGTCTTGGTCTCAATTGATAAATTAATTCTACAGGCAAACTTAATCATTCTAGATCATGAAGCGGACGAAGATGCGCCCATCATATTAAGATAACCATTTCTATCTACTGGTCGTGCTCGAATTGATGTACACAAAGGAGAAATCATGATGAGCATTAATGGGAAGAAGCTCAAGATTGAGGGGATCAAGATCCCAGAGGGTCAAGAAAAGGAGAGAAAACCTTTGTGGACTGAAAAATCCAGATTGAAGAAGAAACAAGTCGTCCCTGCGTTGATATGTGACACACACTCATCAAGGATGCATTCTTTTTTTTAGTAACCTTTTGATATATTTCCTTCATAACTTTATCTTACTTTTTTTGCATAATCATAACTCTTTGGAATCACCGACTCAAACCTACCACTTTGGGGATTCATCTGATTTGGGAGTTGGAAACTCAGCTACACAAGATGAAATTCACTCCTTCCCCAAAGCAGGGGTAAGTAGATAGATAGCTCCCTTAAGGGCTGATTCTAGGGCTTGAACGATGTGGCGCCACACACCCTCTCATGGCCTGAGAGGTGTTCACACATAGTTGGACTATGTTGTATTGTTCGTTAGAGGGATAAGTGGTACTTAAGGAGTGAGATGTAACTACAGGAGCAAAACGGTAAATTGGCCACACATCTTCTCATGGCCCGGAGGGTTATCATACTCATGATTGGTTAAATTCGATAGACACAAAAATATATCTGTGGTAAGAAAAGTTCAGTTGTCGGTTTTTAGTGGAATGTTTGGCAGTTAACAGATGGTGAATCTCGTGGCTAAAGAGTTTAGTCAGCTATTCATGTGCCGTTGGAGCTTCGAGCCACAGGTTCTTAAGGTCTCTTTGGTAGCTTGGATACATGTTGAGAATCAGTTTTTGGGTCAATTTGAAATGTTCAAATTGATAAGAGGGAGTTCGATTACATATGATATAATTGGACTGGTTAATTATATATCATATGATTGACTAAATGTATGAGATACATATTATTTTGGAGGAAATTGGATATAAATATGATTTATATTAAGTAGAGGAGAAAACACTATAGTTGATATATGATATCAAACTATAGGTTATGAATATAATATGATTATATTTATTAATTTATTAGTTGGATGGTTATGAGATAATTGGCCAGCGTTTTCTCCGAATTTATGCGTTAATAGGAAGTTTAATTTAGTTATAGTAACTGGAGAATAAAATGAAAATTGTTTTCATTTTGCACGAGACACGCATAATCGCTCACGGTGTGTTAGCGTTCTATTGCTTAGTGTTTGAGAGCCTATACGATAGCACTCACTTACTAAACAATCGCACACATGAGCCCGAGCTTTCCAAAACGATGGCCCACACTTTTCTTAATGATCACTCGTGCTTTCCTAAACAATTGGTTACCTTTTCATAGATGATCGCGTAGCTTTTACTACACGATCATGTACCTGTCACTAAATGATCAAGCACTCGACTATACGATAGTCTTTCTATTCTCCTACTTGCTAGATTGTAGTACACTATAGCCTTTCCTCTTCCACTCTACAAATTCCATCAAAGCCCACTCTTTGGATTCCCACTCCGAGAATACTGAGGGCTCTGAGTGGTGGTGTCGTCCCCTTTGCTTGTTGTTTGTACAAAGCTGTTCTGTAGACGACTGAGGTGTTATGGGTATTGCTTGCTAGATTAACAAGAGCGAGAGGAGTTTTTTTTCACATGAAGAAAGTCTTCAACTTGTATGTTCTCTCGGTTTTTTGTTTTTATCTTTTAAGCATGCCAGTAATTTAGTGTAATCAATGCATATCTGTATGTTTAAATGTATATGTGTAAATTCTATCACAATGAATTGGAAAGATTCGCTTCCACTCATAGGTACTCTTGTATAAGATTTTCTTCAATTGGTATTAGAGCAAGGTTTCTGATATTCCAATTTCATTGATCCAAAGAATTGCATTTACATTCTCGGTGGGTGCAACATGTCTACTCTCTATTTAATTGTTAAATTATTTGTGGATGTGTGGATTAATGGAGTTTTTTGGGATGAAACCTCGGTTCTTTAAATTCTTTTACATTTCCAGTTAATTGTAAAGGCCCCTACATTTTTGGGCATAATTAATTGTTATCGAGTCTGTAATTTCAAAGTTAGTTTGAGTTTTGAGTCATTCGTGAAGAAGTTCGGAGCAAGGGTTGTTGTTCTCCGAGGAAAAAGATGACCACGCGTTGGTCGGGTCGTGTAGATGATTAGGTAGACGATTGCTGAGTATCAGATGCTCGAGTATCGTTTAACACGCATCTGCACTAGACGATCGTATAGCTCAACAAACCTCATCGCTTAGTTATTGACTACACGATTGCGGAGTAAAGGCATGGTAAATCGTTTACCGTTTCGCGTGTTAAGCGATCGTCTAGACGATCAGGCTTCGCAGCCTCGTTGTCGTCTAAGCGATCATTTAGCTTTTCGCACTATCGTCTAGTCTTCGCTACACGATCGTTTACCTGGAGGGTTTAGTAAACGATGGAGCTTCGCTCGGTAGTTCAAGACCCGATTCGCCTGTGAACCGATTTGCTCAAGAAAAAAATGTAATAAATAGAATTTTTCATTATGGTTTTGTGTTGGTTCATCCCAGACCATTATTCTCTGATTTAATATATGAGATGTATGTTTAATTATATGTCATATGGTATGTACATGTAGAAAATCCCACCTTAGGTTATACATTGGTCATGCATCATCTCTTTATTATAAATGTTATGATTTAGAGAAGCATGATTTAAATTACGTAAGTGCATTCTCATGCATCATATAGTATAAGAGTTATATTTATGCATGCATAAAAAGCATAGACATGTATCATCTTTATATTATAATTGTTATAGTATAAGGGTGTATGGAAAGCATGTTTGCTTGGTTATTACATGTATATAAAAGTTATGTATAATAATGACCGGACATTGCATGAAGCATGACACATAGGTTACTTTATAAGCATTATAAATACCTTATTATATGGCAATGTGTTTTAGTTTTTTCCTTTTAAAGGTTAAAGATAAATTAGAACTAAAAGTAATAAGAAAGACATGCATGCTCACTTAGATTTAGTTCATGGTTTTAAAATGTTTAAAACTTGGATGACATAGACCTAAGATCATGGTTCTAATATGATTAACAACCTTTAGGCTTTAATCTTTTAATCAGTTTAATAGGATTAAATTGACTAATAAAAGATTAAAGTGTAGCAAATCTATCTATAAGGGACATTTTATCTAAGACAGGTTCTGTCTAGGCAGGGTATTTAAGTTGACGGAAACGTAATACCCCTACTTGGGAACCTACCTGGAAAGGTGAATTAGATAGATTTGATGCATGCATGCAAGTTAAGGATAGTTCATTAAAGTGTTTGAATGTGACTACTTGAACTTATTTATTTCATAGGTAAAAGTTTTTTATGAGCAGACTTATTAATGAACCCCTTGGTAGATCATTCAGTGGGAGGTATTTGGGGCATATGATGCTTCATTTAAACCTTTCATGTTTCTCCCTTATATTCCACACCGTGAGATCTACCCTCAGCCTCGTGGCACCCTGAGAGTGTCCCTCTAAAGGATGGTGTTTGGGTAGGTCAATATGAAGGTGGATGGAGAGAATGTTCATAGTAAGTGGGAGCGGGAAGTGTGACAGCAGCATATCCCACGGTCTCCCTCGTTGGATTGAATAAAGTTTTTGCGCATCGCCTCAAGGCACCTTGGGAGTGTCCCCCTATAGGATGGCAGTATTGCACATTTCTTTATTTGATCACCTGTAAGAGGATAAGGTTACTTAGTCTCTTGTCCTAATCTGCTTCTTCTCTATGGGGGGCTCATTAGGGCAGGACTCTGGTGTCGAAAGCGAGGGATCACACTTATACGGAATTGTTAAGGATTAACAGTTCTGGACCAAATACATGGTGGTTGTTAGGTTCAGTTCCAAGAGTTGGTTCTACCTGATGGTTGAAAATGTCTCTTCCCAGTGAAGAGGCATCTGATCACTCCACCGATGACGTTTGTCCTACCTCGCTGGGGCATTATTGCAAAATAGAAGTCTTAAACACTTAGGGTACTTGGAAACCGTTTTGGTAAAATTAATTGGTTAAAATGTGGTTTAGCAAAATCTTTTAAAAGTTTGTTCGTTGTTCAGCAACAAGTTTTAAAATGGCTACAGCCACTATAGTTTTGCTTAGCATCTACAAATTTACTGGCGACAACTTTTCTACTTGGAAACATATGATCACGACAATACTAATCATCGAGGATATCATGTTTGCCCTTACAGAGGTCTGTCCTCCTATTACAGCCCTCAACGCCGCTCAAAATGTTCGGGATGCGTACAAGCAATGGACACGAGGAAATGAGAAGGCTCAATTCTATATCTTGGCCAACAGTCTTAATAACGTGTTGGCCAAGAAGCATGAGCCCATGGTCTCAGCGCATGAGATCATGGAGTCCCTGCAGGGATGTTCGGACAACCGTCTGAACAGATCAAGCACGAGTTGTTAAATACATCTTCAACTCCAAAATGGAGGAAGGCACCTCTATTCATGAACATGTGCTTAATATGATGATCCACTTCAATGTGGTGGGTCTAGTATCGATGAGGGCAGTCAGGTTAACACAATCCTGCATTCGTTGTCGGAGAGCTTTCTCCACTTTCTTAGCAATGTGATTTTTAACAAAGTGAAATATACCCTTACAACTCTTCTCAACGAGTTGCAGACATACCAATTTTTACTAAAAAGTAAGGAGAGGAAAAGAACTGAGCAAATGTTGCTACATCCTCAAGGACGTTCTATCGATAAACCTTAGAAACAAAGTCTGCACCTTCTACTTCTAAATCTACAAAGGGGAAGAAGAAGAAGAGGGGTAAGAGGAAAGAGAAAGCGCCTGCTAACCCGCCACCTGTCGCCCCAAGGAGGCGTTCGCCACCAATTGAAAAGGGAAAATGTTTCCACTACAACCAAATAAAGGTAAATATGATTTACTTGTACGAAGCATGTTTAGTGGAGAATGATGATTCGGCCTGGATAATTGATTCGGGCGCCACTAATCATGTTTGTTCTTCTTTTCAAGGGATTAGATCCTAGCCATAGCTGGAGGCTGGTGAGATGATGATGCGAGTAGGCATCGGGCACATCGTCTCAGCTATGGCAGTGGGAGGCATCCAGTTATGTTTACATAATAGGTTTCTAGTTTTAAAAGATGTGTATGTAGTTCCTGAACTTAAGTGGAACCTAATTTCTGTAAAGTGTCTGTTACAATGTAAATATACAATTTCTGTAAAGATGGTGTTGAAATTTGTATAGCTAATCTGGAAAGTATCTTGTATGTGCTAAGACCATTAACCTTAAGTTCCCTCCATAACACAGAGTTGTTTAAATCTGTCGTAACTCAATCTAAATGTCAACGAATTTCTCCAAAATAAAATGCCCAACTTTGGCATCTTCGATTAAGGTACATCAATCTCAATAGGATCGAGAGATTGGTGAAGAATGGCCTTCTAAGTGAGTTAGAAGAAAATTCTTTACCGTTGTGCAAACCTTGCCTTGAGGGTAAGATGACTAAAAGACCTTTTATTGGAAAAGGTTATCGAGCCAATCGGCAATTTGAGTTAGTACATTCTGACCTTTGAGGTCCTATGAATGCGCGAGCCCGAGGTGGCTGTGAGTATTTTATTAGTTTTACTGATGATTACTCTAGGTATGGGTATGTTTATCTGATACAACGAAAGTCTGAATCCTTCGAAAAGTTCAAAGAGTTCAAGGCTGAAGTTGAAAACGCATTTCAAGACTATTTGATAGAATGTGAAATCGTTTCCAAACTCTCAGTGTTGGGTACACCTCAGCAGAATGGTGTAGTAGAGAAGAGAAATAGAACCTTGTTGGATATGGTTCGTTCGATGATGAGTTACACTTTCTTACCCGACTTGTTTTGGGGTTTCGCAGTGGAGACTGCGGTATACATACTCAACTTTGTTCTTCCAAGAGTGTTGCGAGAACACCTCTATAGTTGTGCAACGGGCGTAAAGCTAGTTTACGTCACTTCCGCATTTGGGGTTGCCCTGCACATGTGCTTGAGGAAAAACCCAAAAAGTTGGAACCACGGTCGAGGTTATGCCTCTTTGTAAGCTACCCAAAGTACACAAGGGGTTATTTTTATGATCCATTGGAAAATAGGGTGTTTATTTCCACGAATGCTACTTTTCTGGACGAGGATCATATTAGGGAGCACAGTCTACATAGGAAAGTCGTGTTACATGAGCTTTCCAATGAAACTACTGAAACTTTAACAAGAATTGTTGAAGAACCTACTTCATCAGCAAGACTTATTGATGATTGTTCATCTAGTAGGTTGGTTCCACCTCAAGAGTTGAGGGAACCTCGATGCAGTGAGAGGGTTGCGAACCCGCCCGTTTGCTATATGGGTTTCATAGAAATCCTTTCTATGGTGGAAGATGGAAACTTTGAGGATCCGTTGTCTTATCAGAAGGCAATGAAGGATGTAGAACAGGATGAATGGGTCAAAGCCATGGACCTCGAGATGGAGTCGATGTACTTCAACTCAGTATGGGATCTTGTAGATCAGCCTGATGTGGTAAGACCTATAGGTTGTAAATGGATCTATAAGCACAAACAAGCTGTTGATGGGAAGGTGTAAACCTTCAAGGCACGATTTGTGGCAAAGGGTTATACCCAGGTAGAGGGAGTCGACTATGAGGAGACTTTCTCGCCTCTTGCCATGTTAAAGTCGATCCGCATCCTCCTATCTATTGTAGCTTATTATAATTATGAGATCTGGAAAATGGACGTTAAGACGGCATTTCTGAATGGCAATCTTGAGGAGACCATTTACATGGTGCAACCCGAGGGATTCATTGCCCAAGTTCAAGAGCAAAAGGTTTGCAAACTGAATTGGTCCATTTATGGGCTGAAACAGGCTTCTCAATCTTGGAACATTCAGTTTGATACTTCGCTTTGGGATAAGAGGGAGATTGTTGGGATTGATGCCCTAAAGTCTCGTATCCTGTAGTTTGTAAAAGTCTGTACGAATGCTTGTGATGTATAATATATGATATTTACTTCACTTCTTGATTTTCCTCATTTGGATGTTTTATTTGCTTTACCACAAACCAATAAACTAAAATCCCTGGTTGTCCTTATGTAACATAAGCATGTATGTGGTGACATACAAGCGGATCATGTCTTAAGTGATAACCTAAATGGTCTGTAGTATATGGATATAGGAGGGGAAACCTTATCCTGGTAACGCTATGGATGCGGCCCGCTTTGTGGAATAGTTACAAGTGTCGTGACTTGTCATAGATGGTCTGATCCTGATCATTCGTGTGGGGGACATACAAGTGGGGGCGTCCTATACAAAGAGTTTATATAAGACCTGACCACGAAGTGTTAACGTCTTGTTATATAACACCATTCATGATAGAGTCTTCACTTCACTAGGATGACCATAGGTAACATGACCTCAATCCTGAGTGAGTTGGGAACTCCTGCTATTGAAGGCGGTCCTTTGATTTACATGGGTGCGAGTGGTCAGGCCACTGACTCAAACCTACCACTTTAGGGATTCGTCTTATTTGGGAGCTGGGAACTCAGCTACACAAGATAGCATCCACTTACTAAACGATCGCGCACTCGTGCCTACGCTTTCCTAAACGATCGCCCGTGCTTTCCTAAACGATTGCTCGTGTTTTCCTAAACGATCACTTACCTTTTCATAGACGATCGCTTAGCTCCTAAGCATAACTAAACGATCGTATAGATGATCGCTTAGCTTTTACTACATGATCATGTACCTCGCACTAAACGATCAAGCACCCGACTATACGTTAGTCTTGCTATTCTCCCACTTGCTAGATTGTAGTACACTATAGCCTTTCCTCCTCCCCTCTACCAATTCCATCAAAGCCCACCCTTTGGATTCCCACTCCGAGAATACTGAGGGCTCTGAGTGGTGGTGTCGTCCCTGTTTTCTGTTGTTCGTGCGAAGCTGTTCGTGTACACGACTGAGGTGTTACTGGGCAATTGCTTGTTGGACTAGCAAGAGCGAGAGGAGTTTTTTTTCACATGAAGAAAGTCTTCAACTTGTATGTTCTCTTGGTTTTTTGTTTTTATCTTTTAAGCATGCCAGTAATTTAGTGTAATCAATGCATATCTGTATGTTTGAATGTATATGTGTAAATTCTGTTACTATGAATTGCAAAGACCTATTTTCGCTCATAGGTACTCTTGTATAAGAGTTCCTTCAGAAGAATGCCTTGAAATATGGCTGAAAGTCAGTTACCACCGATGCCATTATTTCAACATTGAGAACTAGAAAGTTGAAGCTTCAGTTAATCAAAAAGGAGCAGCCTGGTGTAAAAGGGTTGTTTGTCAAGGGCAAGAACAAGCAAAATCAGTCTAAAGGGAATAAAAATCAGTCTGGTGAATAGCATAAACCCAAGACCAAGCTGAGATGTAACTACTGTAAGAAGAAAGGACACTTGATGAGGGATTGCTATAGCTTGAAACAAAAAAATCAAGAAAACGAAAAGGATCAGAAAGGAAAAAAAACCAGAAGCTTCAATAGTTGAGGGGTCTTACTTCTATTTTGATGCCTTAGCCTCTACTAGAAATAAAACCAACCAAATCAGTCCTCTTGGGAAGCATTACTGGGTACTTGACTCTGGTTGTACCTATCATATGACATCCTTCAGACTTTGGTTTAATACTCACAAGGATATGGTTAGATAATCTATGTACATTGGAAACAATGAAGCCTGTAAAATCAAAGGGATTGGTTCAGTATCCTTGAAGCTAAAGGATGGATCAATCAAGCTTTTTAGAAATATTACATGTACTATTACTTAAGAAAAACTTGATATCTCTAGGTATGCTTGACTCCATTGTGTGTGAGTGTAAAGGAAAATGTGGAGTCCTTGAGGTGATTAAGGATTAAGGTAGTGTTGGTTGGTGAAAAGGTCAATGACTTTTATATTGTAAGAGAAGTAGAAATGATGACTAGTGCCTCCACAGTTTCAACAACAAGCTTAATAGAGGTAGAGTTGTGGCACAAAAAGACTATCCCATATCAGTGAAAGGGTATGCAAGCACTGTCCAAACAAAGTATACTGCCCAAAGGTATCAGTGAACACCTTTTCTTTTGTAAACACTACATTATAGGTAAAGTAACCAGACAAAGTTTCACAAAATCTCAGCATACCACCAAAGAAATATTGGATTATGTCCTATTGGGATTGGTGTCCTAAATCTCCTGGTAGTCTCGTAGTTTGTAAACATTCTGTAAACATATTGTTATTAATAAAATAAGTTTTATTTTATAAGCCTTTACTCAATCTAATAAACTAAGATCCGTGGTTATTCTATGTAACTTAAGCATGTATATGGAGACATACAAGTGGATCATGCCTTAAGTAATAACCTAAATGGTCTCTAGTAGATGGATAAATGAGGGATATCTTATCCTGGTGACATTACGGATACGACCCACTTTGTAGATGTTACAAGTGTTGTAAAGTGCTACAAATGGTCTGATCCTAATCATTCATGTGGAAACATGTGAGCAGGGGTATCCTATACAAAGAGTTTGTATAAAACCGGACCACGACATAATTAATCTCTTTATATAACACCATTGATAATTGAGACCTACATTTCACTACAATGACCATTGATGACGGGCAGAAATGCACGTCATTCTAGGCCTTTTATTTAGAATTATGAGGGTTGTTAAGTAAAATATGCGGTGAATATGTTAGGAATTCATGAGAAAACGAATTTGTATTGGTCGACATCAAGAATCTCAACTAACCCACTATTATGCGTTATTATGTGTTCAATTGTCTATCTTTGTAGCTAACACACGAAGCGGGCGCATACGCGGAAGCTGGGCTATCGCAAAGACGACCGCATGCGGGGAATCACTCCATCGCAAAGGCGAACGCATATGTCGACACATGGATGTTGCGACCATCGACCGCATGCATCCATCGTATAGAAGTTGCGGTCATCAAGCGAATGCGGTCATCGCATAGAAGATGCGGTCATTGTAATGAGAAAATTGAATGATGCGTTGTGTTATCACCAACTTGTTAGGTTGATGACGTATGTATGTATGCGCTTTCCAATAATGAAAATATGCAATACTACGTTCTGAATGATGTATGTTATGATGCTTAGATGCTTTCGTCGTATGCGTTTGTGTAGTGTTCGCGTGTCACAAGTTTTCTTACGCTGGAACCAAGTATAATTCCAACACAAGTTTCTCAGAGTGATCTAAGGTCGAACTTGAGGATTGCGGTGATTAGTGCGATACTGATGTGATATATGCGACCGGTAAACAAAAAGAATAATGAATTGGATTTGAAAAGTAAAATGCGGTAATTAGTAAAATGCGATAATAAAAGTAAAGCGATGATAAAATAAATTGCGGTAAAGTAAATTGCGGTGATAAATAAAGTGCGGTAATAAACAAATGAACAAACAATTAAATATACAAAGTGAGGACTGGCTGTGAAGATGTGCAAAAGTATCTGATGAATGTGGTGGCAAGTCTTGTGAAATGAGTCAGAAAGTGAATGGGTTGAGGGAAAGGACATCGCATGTTTGTCAATCTTGTTGAGGATGCAACTAAGGTTCCGCTTTCCCTTGACTTACACCTTTCAGTGATCGGCCGCGTTCCCATATGTCTATGGTGAAACAGGGATGAACGTGATGAATGCAAGGTTGTTTTCATCTCTGGAAATACTTCTCACTTTAGTTAACACATTCTTCCAACCTTCTTTCAAGAGGCGGAATAACATCTTCACTTTCGCTCTCATAGGTGAAGCTGCCGTTGAGCATGCTTTGGCTAAACTCAGCCGATTTCTTCAACAAAGATTAACTTACTCACTTAATCCTTCCTTTTGCCCTGGGGATTAGTTACACATGATGAAGAAAATGGATGATAAATGTATGGAGAAGAACAGAGAAATGATGATGAATAAGATAATGATATTAAAATCTAAGGATAAGCGTTTGTTACAGATAGTGAATGAAAGATTAGAGATGAATATAGTAGATGAATAGAAAATGAGAACAAATACGAAAAGAGTGTCAATGTCTTGACACGGATCTCGATCGAAGATGATTTGCTTGTCAGCGTGTGGTAGGAATGTTGTGGAAAGCTTCCCTCTCAGCTTTTCTTCTCAATAGAAGTGATCGTTGCACAGAGCTTCTTCTTCAGGAATGGAAATAATTGTTTGATCCAGAGACTTACCTTTCGGTCTTGTCTCGTCTTTCTCCCTGGATTTTCTATAAGTTGTCTCTTCAGACTAGCTTGCTTTCTTTAAATTTGATGTAGCTATTTATAGATCTTGGTACCTTCTGTATCAGTGGTCTCGCTCTAAAAAGCTGATTTTTCCTGCCATGGCTTGGTGGAAACGTCTGCTCTGATCTACGTTCAATTTGTCAGAATCGTACAACAGAAAAGCTGTACAATTTCAGAAGTCCTTGCAAATCTGTCGCTCTTTACATCTACGATCGATCACCGCATGTGGTTAATTGTTATGATCTTTTATCGATTGCTGCATGTGGTGGAAATGCATTCATCGTTTGAGTCCATGATCAATCATCGCATGCGTTGCAATTGCGTTGTTCTTTTTTGTTCTCGATTACCCGCCGCATGCAGTGTGAATGCATTGTTCATTTTTGTCCTCAAGCGGTTGTCGCATGCGGTGACCTATTTTCCTACAAAACAAAGACTTGGACACTCCATTTTGCCATCACAATGGGGTTAGCGGGTGTGCTTACGACACTTTACAATTTTTGCATTTCTAAGCCAATTTCTATACGGTCGACGCAACTTTTCCTTCTTTTTGCCGCATAATCTAAATAAAACGGTATAAATAACTTGTATTTCTACAAGTTATCAGTCATCGAGCGAATGCGGTCATCGCAAGTAGATTGCGACTACATAATGATGACCATAATAGAAAGGTGACTACAAGGTTGGTGGAATGCAACATGAGCGCATACCTCGAGAGTATCAAAAGATGATGTTGACATTTCACCTACCACGCCGTTAGCAGAAGAGATTTAGAAAAGGATCATCACGCTACGAATGTCAGAATCAGAGTAGGTCCATTAATGTTGTCGGTGATCCAGCTCTATAAATAGAAGCCATTGAGCAGAATTTCAAATCATCGAAGTTTCTACTTTCGAGTGGATCCTTGTGATCCAGACGAAAGCATGAGAAGAAAGATTGAGAGTTCATCTCCCTTATCCATTCCGAGTGACGACCGGGGCCTTCGTCGGAGTTAGAGTTCGAGAGAGTCTGCTCCACTGCCATTCATGGCACCACTGGCAGCCTTGACACACATCTGTTGGAAGCAAGACATTGCTTCCAACTAGCCTTTCTATTTCTCTTCTTTCCTTGTATTGTATTACATTTTGGCTTAAGGAATTAATGCATTTTTTGATCAATGCATTTCTATATTTCCTTCGATTCCATCTTCATCTTCATTTACTTAGCATCCATAACTTTCATTGCATCATTAAGTGAGATTGCTAGAGTATCGCATACTTAATCATGTGGCATAAGAATATGAAGCATATAGCAAACCACCGGGAGGTGTGCGTTGCGTGAGTGTTGTGAGAAAACTTTATTTGCTTAGTGTGAAGCTGTAGCAATGCTTGTTTATAGGCGGACGCAATGCTTGTCTATGAGTAAAGTCAGCAACAACTAACTGCCTAGGAGGGTAAGTGGTTGGTCGCATTAAGCAATGTAAGGAAGTGTTCACTAGAGATAGGAATAATCTTACGTCAGCTAGGTTTATGCGACTACCTTGTCTTATGAGCGCGTCATTCATCATTTAGGCATACTTGGGAGAGTAGTCTAAAAAACAAATCTAAGACTCGAGAGAGTGGATTGAATTGCATAAGCAAGAATGAGAAACTTAGAGATAACCTCTGTTTGCTATTACACAGCATATGCACCCTACGAATAGAATATTGCATGCATCCAGAAGTAGGATATGATGGTATGTGGTCATCACGCTTATTTGTGAGAGCACGTGAGCGGGTTATGGAGGCTTAGGCATAGGCTTCTCGACACTATCATATATACATCGCATGTGTCCTAGAATTAGGCACAAGTGTATGTAGCATGATCGCATAGCTTGCGTTGGCTGGGGTTGCTGTTACGATGAAGCTTAGGGTTGCGATGAAGACATCTTCACCATGTTATGTATTTTTCCATGCATTTTACTATGCGTCAACAATTGTCGTGTCTCTACCTCTCAGTCATATTCCCACTGCTTTATCTGTTAGTTAGGAGTAGGAGTAGTTTATAGCTTACAACCCCCATCATTTTTTATTTATCCACCGCAAACACATCATCGCATACATTTAGCTACAAGTCCCTGAGTTCGACCTCGGATCACTAGAGAAACTTGCGTTCTCGTTATACTTGGTGAGAGCGTAAGAAAACTTGTGACAGGAATGCATGGTCATTGTATATGAGATCAACGCATACATTTCATTCCAACGCATGACCACCGATGTATGAGAACCAACGCATAACCTAAGACATGCATCACATATTGCGTCCCCCTAATTTTCGTCATCAACCATAGGTGACAGACCTGAATTCTGAGTGAGATGGGAACTCGTGCCTATAAGGGCGGTCCTTTGATTTGTATAGGTGAGAGTGGCCAGATTGCCAACTCAACAAGCCTACCATTTTAGGGATTTGTCTAATTGGGGAGCTGGGAACTTAGCTACACTAGACGGAATTCACTCCTTCCCCGAAGAAGAAGTAAGTAGATAAATTTCTCCCTTAAGAGCTGATTCCGGGTCTTGAACATAGTGGCCACACCCTCTCTTGGGAAGAAAGGACGTAGTCATAGTGGGACTATGACCTATTGTTCATTAAAGAAATCAGTGGTACTTAAGGAGTTAGATGTCACTACAGGGGCAAAATGGTAAATTAGCCTAGTTGTACTTACGAGCGATTTGTGAAGGGTCATCGCACTGTTGATTGGTTATATGGACACAGAAATATATCTATAGTGCAAATAGTGCAACAGTCGGTCTTTAGTGGAGTACCTAACGAATGGTGGATATCGTGATTAAAGAGTTTAGTCAGTTATTCACGTACCGTTGGAGCTTCAAGCTAAAGGTCCATAAGGTCCCCTTGGTAGCTCAATGCGTTCAAGTTGAGAATCAGATTTTGGGTTAGTTTGAAGTGTTCAAATTAACAAGAGGAATTTTGATTATATATGATATAAATAAATTAATTCAATTATATGTGATATAATTGATATAATGTATTTGATACATTATTTAATTGAAGGAATTAATAAAAACGTGATTCATATTAAATGTCATAAAATAGAAAAAGAACTATGGTTTATATGTTGCATATGATGCAATATTAAAACTATAGGTTATAAATATAATATGATAAGTTAATTATTATATTTATTTATAATATATTGATTATGTGACAATTAATTATTCTTTTTCTTAATAACCGACTTGAGTGGGAGGTTATTTTCGGTTTATGGTAACTGTGAGATAAAAAGGAAAATAGTTTTCTAAATCAAAATGATGATTTTCATTCGTATCGTCTCACAAAAAGAAAAACTATCCAGTAAAAGAGTTTTACTAAACGATAGTATCACACAGCCTAAACGATCAAGTATCAAGTTTACTATACGACAGTTACTCATTGCTATACGATCGAGTAGCAAGTCTATATGATAGGCTTCTTCTTCTACAAGATCAAGTATCAAGTATATACGATAGACTTCCTTCTTCTATTGTATACTCGATCATCTACTCGATCGTTCACTTCCTCCATTCCTCTATCCAAAGTCATATAGAGCCCATAACTACTGGATTCTCACACCAAGAATACCAAGGTAGCCTTTGTGGTGGTATTCAGTCCCGTTCAAGGTTCGAGGATTGAGTTATACTTGATTATGATCGAGGATTCTACAGTTCGTGTTGTTTGCTTGTTGATCATTGTGTTCGAGTTCTTATTTGAGCGCGTTGAAGTTTGATCGAGGGAAATATGTGAAGAAGGAGTTCTTCAAAAGTAATATACTCGATCCCTTGTATTTCATTAAGAAGCATATTGTAATTTACTCATTATGCATACTCTATTCTTCTTGACTGTAAATGTTTGTGTTCTTTCTCAATGGAGTTTGGAACGATCAGCTTCCACTCACTGGTTCTCTATTTAGAGTTCCTTCAATTGGTATCAGAGACAGGTTGTTCTAATATTCCAAATTCCATTGTTGTATTGAACTTCTTTTATAGTCTTGGTGGGTTTTAAGTATTCTACAATGCATTTAAATCTTAAGTGTGTTTGTGGATGGTTTGATGGATGTTTCAGGATGATTGCCTCTATTTTAAAGCTTTCTTTATTGACTCTGTTTTAAAGCTTTCTTTACATTTCAAGTGTTCATTTGTAAGGTCCCCTGCGTTTTTTGGCATAATTAACAAGCAATCGAGTCTATATTCAAGTTTTGTTTTGTTTGAGTTGTTCGTAATGAAGCTTCAAAGATGCATGGAGATGTTGTTCACTTCGAAGAAGAAGACCAAAGGTTGGTCGCATCGTGTAGCCCAGGCTAAATGGTCATTTAGATTTGGTTAAACGATCGTATAGAAAATTTCTACTCAATCGTGTAGTATTTATTAAACGATCGCATGGCTGATGCTAAAAAATCGAGTAAAGAGTTTACTCGATCATGTTGCATTGGCTACTCGATTGCGTAGACGCTCGGGGTAAACAATCGCATAGGGTATATGATACTCGACGCATGGTAGGCGCACACAATAACCGATCTTATAGGCCAGTATGCTTCATCGCATAGTCACTGGCCACTCGATCATTCGGCATAAGATACTCGACGCTTGCTCCTGGATCGTCTAGACGACCATGCTTCATGGCATAGTGGTCGTCTACTCGATCGTTTAGACATTTGTTGTTCGATGTTCGGTTGCATGATCGCGTGGCCTTCATGCTTCATCGCATAGTTGTCGTCTACTCGATCTTTTAGACATGCGTTGCTTGATGTGCACTGCACGATCGCGTGGCCTTCATGCTTCATTGAGTCAAAAAGGCACTCGATCCATGCTACACGATCGTTTATACTCAATCAACATTACTCGATGATCACAAGGAGTTGTTACATGATCAAGGAATGAGGCTACGCCAAGATGGTTCAAAACCTAGTTTGCCTATTTGAACCGGTGGACTCGAATGAGATTAAAAACCTAAGTTTAATCTTTTAAATCGGTTTAATAGGATTAAATTGATCTGAATAAAAAATTAAATTTGTAATAAATCTATCTATAAAGGACCTTTTGTCTAAGGCGGGTTCTGGCTAGGCTGGGGTATTTAAGCTGACGGAAACAGAACACCTCTATCTGGGAACCTACCTAGAAAGGTGAATTACATAGATTTGCTATAAGCATGCAACAGTTGATTAGACGTTCATTAAAGTGTTTAATGAATGTTGATCAAAAGTTGTTTAACTTTCCAAAATAAGTGTTACTTTTGGGCAAACCTAAACAGACACTCAATAAAAATAATTAATCGTGTTTTTCTAAGTAAACTAAACCCTAGGTTGTTAAAATACTCAGTGGGAGGAAAAGATATATGTGATAGTTTAATTCCACTCACGTATCTCCCTTAATGTTCTCACCGTAAGATTCATCCTTGGCCTCGTGGCGCCCTAAGAGCGTCCCCCTTCGGATGGTGTTTGCATGGGTCAATATCAAGGTTAACGGAGAGAGTATTTATAGTAAGTGGGAGAAGGATGTGTGTCAACATGTCCTACGAACTCCTTCATTAGTTGGCACCATGAGATCTTCTTGCACGACCTCGTGGTTCCCTTGGAGCATCCCTCTTCAGATGGTTTGTACAATTGGTCAATATCAAGAGGAACTCTAGAAATGGATAGGATCGCTTTAGTTTTTGCTCCAATCGGTTTTTTCCCTTCAGATTGGCTGCTTAGGGTGGTACTCTAGAATCTAAAATGAAGGGTCACACTTACGAGAAATTGTTAAACAAGTTAATGATTTCTTGACCAAATCAATGATAGCTAGTCGTTATAGAAACAAGAGTTGTTCTGGTGTAATGATTAGTTGAGAGTGTCACAATTCAGATGAGGGATAACTTGACTACCCTTAAGTGGCTTTTGTCCTAAACCACTGAAGCATCATTTGCAAAACTTTATGTGTTACGGGGTTCATTTAGGTTTTGCTAAACATGATTGGATTTGTTTTGAAAGAGTATTTGCCAAAATCTAACGTAGATTAATATGTTTGTTTTTTCAGCAACATGTCATTGTTTGATTTTCCGTTAGTTGCCCTTTTTAATTTGATCGATTATATACATTGAAAAGAGTCTATTAAAACATATTTCGTGGTAAGTGACCTCGATTTTTTCATGTTTAAGGAGTGTCCTCAAGTCCCAACCCCTGATGTACCACAAAATGTTCGTAATGCATATGAAGTGTGGATGAAGGCTAATCGGTGGCCTGACTTCACATTTTGGCTAGCATACCTGATGTGTTAGCCAAAAGGGTTGAGAACATGGTCATTGCACGTGAGATCATCGACTCGTTGCAAGAATTGTTTAAGCGTAAGTTCACAATTTTTAAACAATATGGATTGATGACAAAGAATCCAGTCGTGTCAGTTCTCGAGATAATCTCCAGTCTTTCTCTAATGTCAAGGGACTAAAAGAGAAAGCAATTGTTGCTGACTCTAATAAAGTTCATCGATAAGAATTGTTCTCTGAAATGGAACTTGGAGTTTATAATCTATGTTTTGACACTAAGCACATTACTCTCCAGAAAAGGAAGAAGTCTGAAGACGATAAATGTGATTTTTTTGTCTTAGAGACGTGCTTGGTAGAGAATGATGATTTTGCCTGGATACTTGATTTAGGTGCTACTACCCACGTATATTCTTCCTATCAAGAATTTATTTCCTGGAAACAATTGGAAGCTGGAAAGTTGACTCTTAGAGTCGGTACTGGTGAGGCCATTTCAGCTATTGCTGTAGGCAGGCTTAAGTTATTTTTGGACAAGAAACGGTATCTGTTACTGGATAACGTTTATGTAGTTCCTCATATGAAGAGGAACTTAATTTTAGTTTCTTGTCTGATTGAACAAAGTTATTCCATCTTTTTTTTTTAGAATAAAGTGTTTATTTTTAAGAACGGTATGGAGATTGGTTTTTGTTCAATGGAAAATAACTTGTATGTACTGAGGTCGTTAGTCATAAAAGCCTTACTTAATACTGAAATGTTCAAAACAGCAACAACTGTGAAAAGACCAAGAGTTTCTCCTAAAGAAAATGCCCATCTTTGGCATCTAAGATTAGGTCATATCAATCTCAATAGGATTGAGAAGTTGGTGAAATGTGGACTTCTAAATGGTATAGAAAAAAACTCTTTGCCAGTATATGAATCTTGCCTTGAAGGCAAAATGACCAAGCGACCTTTTACTGAAAAAGGTTATAGAGCCAAGGAAACCTTGAAGCTTATACATTCAGACCTCTGTGGTCCGATAAGTGTAAGAGCACAAGGTGGGTATGAATATTTCATCTCTTTCATAGATGATTATTCTAAATACGGGTATCTATACCTAATGCAACATAAGTCTGATGCTCTTGAAACGTTCAAGGAGTATAAGACTGAAGTTGAAAACTTGTTAGGTAAAAAGATAAAAACACTATGATCTGATCATGTGGAGAGTATATGGACTTAGAATTCTAGAACTATATGATAGAACATGGAATCACGTCTCAACTCTCAGCCCCAGGTACACCTCAGCAGAATGATATATCAGAAAGGAGAAACAGAACCCTATTAGACATGGTTAGGTCTATGATGAGTTATGCTCATCTTCCAGACCCGTTTTGGGGATATATAGTGGAGACTGCAATTTACATTTTGAACAATGTTCCCTCAAAGTGTTTCTAAAACGCCTTTTGAGTTATGGAGAGGCCGTAAAGGTAGTTTATGCTACTTCATGATTTGGGGATGTCCAGCCCACGTGCATGTGGCTAACCCTAAAAAGTTGGAACCTCGTTCGAAAGTTTGCTTGTTTGTATGTTACCTTAAAGAAACGAGGGGTGGATACTTCTATGATCCAAGTGAGAATAAGGTGTTTATATCGACAAATGCTATCTTCTTGGAAAAAGACCACATAAGGGATCATAAGTCATAACCTAAGCTTGTTTTAAATGAGATTTCTAATGAGATACTGAGGCTTTAACAAGAGTTTTTGAACACGCGGATAGATCAATAAGAGTTGTTAATGTCAGTTCATTTAGTCTACCATCTTAAGAGTTGAGACTGCCTCAACGTAGTGGGAGGGTTCTGAACCCACCTGTATGGTACATAAGTTTAACTGAAGCCCAAAACATCATATCTGATGATGGAGTTGAAGATCTATTATCTTATAAGAAAGCAAAGGAAGATGTTGACAAAGATGAATGGATTAAGACCATGAATCATGAAATAGAGTCTATGTATTTCAATTTTGTCTGGGAGCTTGTGGATCAACCTAATGAGGTAAAACCTATAGGTTGTTAATGGATCTACAAGACAAAAAGAGGTGTAGATGGAAAGGTACAGACCTTTAAGGTTAGACTTGTGGCAAAGGATTATACCCAAGTTGAGGGAGTAGACTATGAAGAAACTTTCTCACCTGTTGTCATGTTAAAGTCTATCCGGATTCTCCTGTACATAGCCACATTTTATGATTATGAGATATGGAAAATAGACGTCAAGCCTGCCTTTTTGAATGATAATCTTAAGAAGACCATCTACATGGCTCAATCAGAAGGGTTCGTTGACCAAGATCAAGAACAAAAGGTTTGCAATCTTAATCGATCCATTTATCGACTGAAAAAAGCATCTAGATCTTGGAACATTAGATTTGATGGTGCGATCAAATCATATGGCTTTGATCAAAATGTTGATGAGCCTTGTGTTTACAAGAAAATTATCAACAGCTCAGTAGCTTTCCTTGTGTTGTATGTGGATGATATCCTACTCATTGGGAATGATGTAGGTTTTCTGACTGACGTTAAGAAATGGCTAGCCGCCTAATTCCATATGAACGATTTGGGATAGGTGCAATTTGTTCTAGGAATCCAGATCATAAGGGATCGTAAGAACAAAAGGTTGGTCTTGTCTCAGGCATGGTACACTGACAAGATGTTGATCAAGTACTCGATGCAGAATTCCAAGAAGGATTTATTACCTTTCAGACATTGAATTGTTTTGTCTAAGGAATAGTGTCCTAAGACACCTCAAGAGGTTGAGAAAATGAGACAGGTTCCCTACGCATCGGCTGTTGGTAGCCTTATGTATACAATGTTATGTACTAGACCTAACATTTGCAATGCAGTAGGGATTGTTAGTCGATATCAATCCAATCCAAGATTAGATCACTAGACGGCAGTAAAAATGATCCTGAAGTATCTTCGAAGAACGAGGTACTATATGCTCGTGTATGAAGATAAGGATTTTATCCTTACAAGATACACAGGCTCTGACTTTCAGACTGATAGAGATTCTCGGAAATCGGCATCAGGGTTAATATTCACTCTGAATGGAGGGGCTAAGTATGGCGAAGCATCAAGCAAGGATGCATCGCGGACTCCACTATGGAAGCCGAATATGTAGCTGCTTGTGAAGCTACTAAAGAGGCTATTTGGCTTAAAAAGTTCCATACTGATTTGGAAGTTGTTCCAAATATGTCTTTTTCGATCCCACTTTATTGTGATAACAGCAAGACTGTAGCAAATTCTAAGGAACCTCGAAGTCACCGAAGAGGAAAGCACGTAGAATGGAAGTATCATTTGATCTAGGAGATTGTGCATCGTGGTGATGTGATTGCCATGAAGATCGCTTCGGAGCACAACATTGTTGATCCGTTTTCAAAGGCTCTCACGGCTAAAGTGTTCGAGGGTCATCTAGAGTGTTTGGGTCTACGGGATTTATGGCACCTTGTCTAGGGCAAGTGGGAGATGTACTGGGGTATAGAGTATGCCCTATTTTATTGTATTTTGTCCTATTTTGTATTGTATATTAATCTCCTGAGGCTTTAGGACAAGTGGAAGATTATTGGGATTAGTGTCCAAAATCTCCTAGTAGTCTCGTAGTTTGTAAACATTCTGTAAACATATTGTTATTAATAAAATAAGTGTTATTTTATAAGCATTTACTCAATCCAATAAACTAAGATCCGTGGTTATTCTATGTAACTTAAGCATATATATGGAGACATATAAGTGGATCATGCCTTAAGTAATAACCTAAATGGTTTATAGTAGATGGATAAAGGAGGGATATCTTATCCTGGTGACACTACAGATATGACCCGCTTTGTAGATGTTACAAGTGTTATAAACTGCTATAAATGGTCTGATCCTGATCATTTATGTGGAGACATGTGAGCAGTGGTATCCAATACAAAGAGTTTATATAAGACCGGATCACGAAATGATTAGTCTCTTTATATAACGTTGTTGATAATTGAGACTTACATTTCAATAGGATGACCATAGGTGACATGACCTGAATCCTGAGTGAGTTGGGAACTCCTGCCTATAAGGACGGTTCTTTGATTTGTATGGATTGAAGGAACTTTGATACAATAGTACCTATGAACGGTTGAAGACTTTCTTCAGAAATCTCGGTCTCATCGTGAACGAACTCCTCTCGCTCTGTCTCGTCCAACAAGTAATCGCCCAGCAACACCACAGTTGTCTACACAAACAACAGTGCATAAACACAAGGAAACGGGGACGACACCACCACTCAGAGCCTTCAGTATTCTCGAAGTGAAAATCCAAAGGGTGGACTTTGATGGAATTGGTAGAGGGGAGGAGGAAAGGCTATCGTGTAGTATGAACAAGTAAGTGGGAGAATGAAGAGACTATCGTATAGTCGAGTGCTTGATCGTTTAGTGCAGGGTACATGATCGTGTTGTAAAAGCTAAGCGGTCGTCTATGAAAAGGTAAGCAATTGTTTAGTTATGCTCAGGCGCTAAGTGACTGTCTATGAAGAGGTAGGCAATTGTTTAGGAAAGCGGGGGTGTGCGATCGTTTAGTAAGCGATCGCTACGGTATAGGCTCTCAACACTAAGCGATATAATACTTATCACACCGTGAGATATTTAGCATGTCTTATGCAAAATGAAAACAATTTTTATTTTATTCTTCAGTTATTAAAACTGAATTGAACTTCCCATTAATGCACTAATTTAGAGAAAACACTGGCCAATTATCTCATAACCGCCTAATTAATAAATTAATAAATATAATCATATTATATTCATAACCTATGGTTTGATATCATATATCAACTATAGTGTTTTCTCCTCTACTTGATATAAATCATATTCATATCCAATTTCCTCCAAAATAATATATCTCATACATTTAGTCAATCATATCATATATAATTAACCTGTTCAATTATATAATATATAATCAAGCTCCCTCTTGTCAATTTGAACATTTCAAACTGACCCAAAAACTGATTCTCAACTTATATCCAAGCTACCAAGGGGACCTTATGGACCTATGGCTCGAAGCTCCAACGGTGCGTGAATAACTGACTAAACTCTTTAGCCACGAAATCCACCATCCGTTAACTGTCAGGCATTCCACTAAAGACCAATAACTAAACTCTTCTTACCACAGATATATTTCTGTGTCCATCAGATAAAACCAATCATGAGTACGATAACCCTTCACAGATGTTCGTAAGTACAGTTGGGCCAATTTACCATTTTGCCCCTGTAGTTACATCTCACTCCTTAAGTACCACTATTCTCTCTAATGAACAATACAACATAGTTCAACTATGTGTTAACACCTCTCGGGCCATGAGAAGGTGTGTGGTGCCACATCATTCAAGCCCTGGAATTAGCCCTTCAAGGAGCTATCTATCTACTTACCCCTGCTTCGAGGAAGGAGTGAATTCCATCTTGTGTAGCTGAGTTCCCAGGTCCCAAATCAGATGAATCCCCAAAGTGGTAGGTTTGAGTCGGCGGCCTGTCCACTCGCACCTATGCAAATCAAAGGACTGCCCTCAATGGCAAAAGTTCCCAACTCACTCAAGATTGAGGTCATGTTACCTATGGTCATCCTAGTGAAGTGAAGTCTCTGTCATGAACGGTGTTATATAACGAGACATTAACACTTCGTGGTCAGGTCTTATACAAGACCATTTTGGTTATCACTTAAGACATGATCTACTTTCATGTCACCACATACATGCTTAAGTTACATAAAGACAACCAGGGATTTTAGTTTATTGGTCTGTAGTAAAGCAAATAAAACATCCATATGAGCAAAAACAAGAAGTGAAGTAAATATCATATATTATACATCACAAGCGTTCATACAAACTGTTTACAAACTATAGGACACGAGACTTTAGGGTATCAACCTCAACATGGATGAGAGTGGCCAGATTGCCAACTCAACAAGCCTACCATTTGGGGATTCGCCTGATTGAGGAGCTGGGAACTCAGCTATACAAGACAGAATTCACTCCTTCCCCGATGTATGAGTAAGTAGATAAATTGCTCACTTAAGGGCTAATTTCGGGTCTTAAACATAGTGGCCACACCTTCTCTTGGGAAGAGAGGACACAGTCATATTGGGACTATGACTTATTGTTTATTAGAGAAATCAGTAGTACTTAAGGGGTTAGATGTAACGACAAGGGCAAAACGATAAATTGGCCCAACTGTACTTACGAGCAATATGTGAATGGGCATTGCACTGTTGATTGATTATATGGACACAGAAATATATCTGTAGTGCGAAAACTGCAACTTTCGATCTTTAGTGGAGTGCCCGACAGTTAACGGATTGTGGATATCGTGATTAAAGAGTTTAGTCAGTTATTTCACGTACCGTTGGAGCTTCATACTACAGGTCCATAAAGTCCCCTTGGTAGCTCAATGCATTTAAGTTGAGAATCAAATTTTGGGTTAGTTTGAAGTGTTCAAATTAACAAGAGGAAATTTGATTATATATGATATAATTAAATTAATTCAATTATATGTGATATAATTGATATGATGTATTTGATACATTATTTACCGGAAGAATTAATATAAATATGATTTATATTAAATTCCATAAAATAGAAAAAGAACTATGGTTTATATGTTGCATATGATGCAATATTAAAACTATAGGTTATAAATATAATAAGATAAGTTAGTTATTAAATTTATTTATAATATATTGATTATGTGACAATTAATTATTCTTTTTCTTAATAACCGACTTGAGTGGGAGGTTATTTGTGGTTTATGGTAACTGTGAGATAAAAAGAAAAATAGTTTTCCAAATCAAAATGATGATTTTCATTCGTATTGTCTCACAAAAAGAAAAACTATCGAGTTAATGAGTTTTACTAAAGGATAGTATTACATAGCCTAAATGATCAAGTATCGAGTTTACTATACGATAGTTACTCGTTGCTACATGATCGAGTAGCAAGTAAATATGATAGGCTTTTTCTTCCACACAATCGAGTATCAAGTCTATACGATAAACTTCCTTCTTCTGTTGCATACTTGATCGTTCAATTTCTCCATTCCTCTATCCAAAGTTATATAAAGCCCACAACTCCTGGATTATCACATCGAGAATACCAAGATAGCCTTTGTGGTGGTGTTTAGTTCCGTTCCAGGTTCGAGGATCGAGTTGTACTCGATTGTGATCGAGGATTCTACAATATGTGTTGTTTGCTGTGTTGATCCTTGTGTTCAAGTTCCTATTTGGGCACGTTGAATTTTGATCGAGGAAAATACGTGAAGAAGAAGTTCTTCAAAGGTATTATACTCGATCCCTTGTATTTCATTAATAAGCATGTTGTAATTTACTTGTTATGCATAATTTGTTCTTCTTAACTGTAAATGTTTGTGTTCTTTCTCAATGGAGTTTGGAACGATCCGCTTCCCCTCATTGGTTCTCTATTTAGAGTTCTTTCATGTCCATTCTCACCTATGGGGACTATCTCCTACACCAAGCCTTAGTGGCTCAAGGTATTTTCTAACCTTTATAGATATCTTTTCTAGGAAGAGCTGGATATACTTTCTTAAAACTAAGGACCAAGTATTTGGGAAGTTTAAGGAATGGAAAGCCATAATAGAAAATCAAACATCTAAAAGGTTAAAATACTTTAGAACCGATAATATTGTAGCGAGTATGGAATAACTAGGCATAGAACCGTGAGGTATACACCTCAACATAATGGGGTTGATGAAAGGTTATACAGAACCATAATGGAAAGGGTTAGGTGTTTGCTTTCTGATGTTATCTTAAGTCAAAATTATTGGGCAGAAGTTGCAGCCTACACAGTGTATACCTTGAAAAGGTGCCCTCACACATCTTTAGAGTTGCTTACCCCTGAGGAGAAGTAGACTAATCATCCTTCTAATCTAGATAACCTCAAGGACTTTGGATGTGTAGGGTTTGTTCACCAAAATAGGGGAAAGTTGAAAGCCAGAGCAGTCAAGTGCATTTTTGTAGGCTTTACAGAGGGTGTCAAAGGATTTAAAATGTAGCATCCAATTGAGAGGAAGTTTGTAGTGAGTAGAGACATCACTTTTAGGGAAGAAGAGATGTTTATGCAAAAGAAGAAAAGGCTTGAGGATGAAGGTGAATCATCCACCACAGGAATTGAGGTGGAGTTACCTACTGAGCAACCAATAGAATCTAACCTACCTAGTGACACAGGAGAAGTGTTGGTTGCAAAGGGGTTTACTCAAAGGGTAGGTATAGACTATTCAGATATTTTCTCTCCAGTTGTCAAACAAAATTCCATAAGACTTCTTCTATCCTTGATTGCTCAAAATAATTTAGAATTATATCAACTAGATTCCTTCATGAACATCTAGAGGAGACAATCTATATGATGCAACCTAAAGGATTTGAAGTTAAAGGAAAAAAAGAGCTCTATTGCTTACTCAACCAGTCAATCTATGGGTTAAAATAATCACCTAGGTGCTGGTATAGAAGATTCAATGACTATATTTCTAACATTGGATTCAAAAGAAGTTCATTTGGCATATGTGTTTATGTAAATACAGGTTCCTACAAGGACAAAGTTGCAGGATAAATGAGCATGCAGCGGAAGTTGATTTGATCAATTTTCACTCTAAGATGCTCAATTTAGAGGATTAAACATGCAATAAAAAAAGGAAAAACAAAGTTTCGAGCACTTGTTTCTCAGATCGGTGAGAGTATTAGAGGGGGACTCCCAGGGAAGATCAACATCTTCTATCCAGCTGGCAATTGTTGGTTCCGTGGTGAAGCTCCAAATTCTCCTTCAATTCTTGATGAATTTCAACACCACTTGGTTGTAGACCACCACAAGAGTCTTCTCTACTATTCTTTAGGTTTAGATTGGATGGTGGGATCCAAATTTGTGGTGAATTTGAGAAGGAATGAAAGTTGGGAAAAAGATGAACAATGGATTGAATTTTTCAAAATTAACCTTTTTTTTCACAAAATTGTTAACTATTTTGATGCCAAAATCATCTCTATTTATTAAAGAATAACATGCAATCCAATTGCATCAAAATTTGACAACACAAAATGGTTAATTTGTTAGTTAATTGTGAAGAAGACAACCAAGCTCCTAGCTTAGTTAGTGGAAAAATTAGTGGGAAAATCCAATCTTCAAAAATCAATTTTAAAATCAATTTTTCAATGAATTTCCAAAAAATTGAATTAAAATTGATTTTTAATTTTTTAGAAAATAATTAATTAAATAATTAAATAAATAAAAATAATTTAATATTTAATATTTAATTAATTTAATTAAATATAATATTATTTTAATATAAAATAATATTATTTTTTTCCACTTGTCCCGATTTTTCTAACAACGATATGAATTTCTATTCATATAATTAATATTTAAATCATATTTAAATATTATAATTTACTCTATTTGTCCGTTAAATTCGTAATTAAACGTCGATATATCGTATATATCTTACTTTCATTCCTTAAGCCAAGATTTGAACGGTTCAAACTCATTCACCACACTATCTAAGATTTTAGTCCATTTATGAACTAGTAGAGGGATCTAATGGACCTACAGATCATAAGCTCCAACGATCCAAGATTAACCGACCAAACTCTTTAACCTAGTTAACCAACATTCGTTAACTAACGAGACACTCCACTAAAGCCCGTAGCTGCATTCTCCTCACTGTAGATATATTTGTGTCTATTTGATATAACCGTCATCGATAAGTCAATCCTTCACAGGTCGTTCATAACTTCAGCTAGGTCAATTACCGATTTACCTCTGAGTTACATCTTTTCTCCTTAAGTACAACTCTATGAACAATTGATTTAGGATCTAATCACTAAATCCATTCCCTCTCGAGTCAGTGAGAAGATGGGGCCTCTTGTTCAAGACCCAGGAACAGCACTTAAGAGAGCAACCTTTCTACTATCCCCAAGTTTGGTAGGAGTGAATTCCGTCTTGCAAATTCTATGTCCTTAGTGTTAATCGTAAACAGTGTTAATACGTAATAGTGATTATTTCAGGGTCAGTCTTACACAATCTTATTATGTAGAATACCCCCACTCACATATCTCTACATGAACAAATCAGGATCACTTCATTTATGACACCTTACAACATTTGTAACAATCATGAAACGGGTCATATTCAATAGTGTCTCCAGGAAGAGATACCCAACCTGATCCATGTACTATAGACTATTTAGGCTACTTACTCGAACTTTGATCCTGTTTATGTCTCCACATAAAGTTCAAGTACTCATAATAATAGCCAAGAGTTCGTAGTTTAATTGGATTTAGAATAAACAATTAATTCACTTGAATAACTTCATATGTACTAAAATTCACTTTTTTACAAAAACTACGAGTTTTAGGATATACAACCCAACAAAAGTTTACCTACTCATATATATGGATGATATGTTACTGGCAAGTAGGTCCAAGGTAGATCTAACCCGTGTTAAAAACTTCATAAAAAGGGAGTTTGATATGAAGGACCTGGGAGAAGCAAGTAATGTTTCAAACAGTGATAAAACTCTACTGTGACAACCAAAGTGCTATCCATTTATCCCGAAATCCACAATATCACACTAGAACTAAACACGTTGATATCAAGTACCATTTCATCAGAGATAAAATTGAGACAGGGGAGATAGAAATTCTAAAGGTCCACACATCAGACAATGTAGCTGACATGTTGACAAAACCTATTTCAAAACTTAAATTGGTTAAATATCTAGAACAGGTAGGTTTCGAGCTTCCAGACACAGGGTAGACAAAATGGTCAGAATCATGAAGATCAGATGATTACAAGGCATTGGAGTCAAGGTGGAAAATTTGAAGAAGCTATGACTTAAATACCTCAGCTTATCTTTTGTTTATAACTAACTTTTACTTATAACGACCAGTTGGTATACATTATAAATACCTCTGATCAGAAAAAAAACAAAAAAAAAACAAAAAAACCAAAAAAAAAAAACAAATTTAGAGTATGTTCATCATTACTTATTTTTCTGTAAATAAACGAAAGTTGTACGCATTCTTCTAAGTAAAAGAACTTGAATCTTCCCATAGATGTAGGCAACCTTGCGAACCACGTAAACCTTTGTGTTTCTTCTTCTTGCCTTTATCTTCTTTGTTCGTTCGTCTTCAATCCTTCTGCAAATCGCGCACAATACAATCTTGTTTCAAATCATATCAAATTCAGAGTATCGATTTGAATCGTGCATTGATCTCCGCTATCGAGTAGCTTTGAGTCAGTCATTTCTACCTTCGAGTCGCATCGAGTAAAGATCAAGATTCATCGAGTAAGATCGAGTATCGTTCAGTATTCATCGAGTTCCATCGAGGATTCAACAGAAAGTCGTTAGACAAAGAAGGAAATTCACATCGAGCATCGAGTAGAAACACATCGAGCATCGAGTATCCAACATCAAGGATTTGGCAAAATCTTTCTTAGCCTTTTCTTCATCATTCTAGTGTTGATCTTGAGTATTTGGGCCTAGAGAAGATTGAATAACCCAACATGATCCTATTACAAAGAAGATGATGGTAAGCAGAGATGTGTTTGATGAAGAAGCAACATGGAATTGAAATGATGAACCAAAAGACTATAAGTTTTTATTTTTTTCTTGATGATGATGATGAGTCTGGTGACATTGCTTCTCCATCAACAATACCAACATCGCCAATTATTCAACAACAAAGCACACATTCATCATTTACCAATTCAAGTGAAAGACCTCATGGCATGAGAAGTTTACTAGACATATATAATAAAAAATTGAAGAGTAACTAAGTCAAAGTTTTAATGATCTTACTCTTTTTCATCTATTTGGTGATGGTGAACGTTTTAATTTTGAAGAAGCTTCACAAGATAAGAAGTGGAAGACTACTATGGATGAAGAGATAAATTCACAAACAAGCGTGTTTCGAATTTTCTACTTCGCAATCAACACATTTGTACTGTGGTAAATCATACAATAACAAATTGTTTGTCAGACAATAACAAGATAATATGATCATAATCTAGTGGTTCAAGATGGAAATCAGCAAACAAACATAACTCAAGTTCCAATCCCCACCTGTTTTACATAAAAAGAGAGAAAATTCTACAAACCCAAACTAGAACGAGTACCTTAAGCCATAAACTTCATAATCAATGGGATAACCCCACCCCCCAGCATTAATACAAACCAAAGATGGAAAATGTAAGAGGAAAGGTGCAAAAAAGATGGTTGGCAGCTGGATGGTATGACCTAAAAATAGAAAGTGGGGATTTATAAAATCACAAGAGTATCGCAGCGCTAAGGGACAGTGTTGCGACATCGTGCCTTTGTGTCCTCATTGCCGGAGTGGTGCTACGGCGTCTTCATGCACGCATGCGTCCATCAAAGTTCGAAGTGCTGCGGCGTTCACTACATCAATGCTCTCAGGAAAAAGCGCCAAGCACGGCGCCGAGCCTCTAAGGACATTTTAGTCATTTTTATCCTTCTTTCCCAATTGATGCATTTGAGCTCCGTTTTGAACCGTTTTAGCATTATTTCAACTTGAACACTCCGCTTTACCTCTTAGATATTCGATACCTATAAAAATCATTTAATAAACATATAAAACCTAAGAACTTTATCAAATTAAGCGAAGCAAGATAGCAAATTTTCGATGCTATCAAGCAATAGTCTCATTCCATTTTATCGTTGATATGTTTGTTTCCATTTGGGGGGGGGGAGAGAAGTTTTCACAGAATTCTTCATTGGAAGAATCAATCAAGGTACACTTCAGTTGTATTTGTAGTCTTGAAGAAGTATACTACCAAACTAATAACCAAAACTCTTAGCTAAATGGGGCCAGAGATTTGTTACGGAAAAAATGCGTCATGGTGACAAGTTATTGTTTCTAAGTACAGGTGGAATGAGAAATTTTGGTGGCCATCTATGATGATTCTCACTTGTTCGGAGGTCCATGGTCCCAATCATGAAAAACATTCTCCTCCTCGACGAATTTGTACAAAATGAGAACTGCTCAAGGAGATAACCAGAATTTAGTATTATTTGGCAAGTTTCATGCCCAAAAATGTCAAGGTGTATAATCTCATTTTCTCCTCAATTTATATCGATTTCTATTTGCACGATTTTCTACAAAATTTTGAACCTACAAGTGAGAAGGGTTAATATGTTGACGTAATTAAGTGAAAGAAAGTACTAAAATGTTGATATAATCAAATTTACCGTACACTTAATTACTTGTCTTTAACCAATTCGTAAATGATTTACGAGAAACTAACAACCAACTATAACCACATTTGTTAAAGAAAAGATTAACAAGAGAGTAAAACTTTCAAACTTAATAACCATTGCATGGGATGTAAACTACTATCTTTGTGTTGCTTATGTTTGGTTCCATTATCCAATTGTTGTTCCAAAGACCCATATTATTCATGTAATGATTATATTATATATATCTTGTCTTCATAAAGTACAATCTTGCATGGGATGTAAACTACAATCTTGGGTCTCTGCCACATTCTAATGGTCGTTTTTCTTTTAATGGTCGTTTTTCTTTTTGGTCTCGGGGTGAAATGAGTCTTCACATTCGCTTATTGACAGATTCTTGGTTTACAAAGAGAGCTCGCATTTTCTTTTAATCACCTTCCTTTGTGGGTAGAAACAGAGGTTGTCCAGAACTATGAGAGCTGCTTCGAAGGCCTGGCACTTGGCTTATGAAGAAACAATCTGGATTTCTTTGATGCCAAAGCTGAAGGTTTTGACTTTCATAGCTTGATGTTGATATTGTTGGGATAAACACTATATTTATTTTCTCTCTTTTGTGAATCTAATAGAAATTTAGTCCACTAAAAACACAGTAATAATAAATCGAGTAAGGACATATGTAATTTTACGTGGAAGAACTTCCTCAATGTGAGGGGTAAAAAACTACATACCAAAGTCGAGGTCAAACAATTCATCATTCAAGGTATTTCTCATTGGTAACTTATAGAAATACAAGTTATTGTTGTTTCTTAGTTAGAATAATTATGGAAATTATAGTAAAAAATGCATTAACTTGAGAAGAAAATTATGTAAAAGGACTCTCTTTGTTTAGTACTTGCAAAACTGTTTATCTTGAAATATTATAATTCTAATCTCTAAATTCAGGATTTTGAGTATAAAAGTCAGAACTTATCAAGAAAGCTGGATGTTGTAACTTGTGAACGTATAGGAAATGGGACAAACACAACCAATGCGATGAGAGTCGAATTGTGAGTTGAAAAGAAGTATGCGACGATGAGATGACAAACGTATGGGTGGTGATGCATCCAGTTAAAATGCAAGTTGCAAGCTGATTTGAAAGGGATAAAGCAGAGTTAATGAATAGATGACGTGATGAAAGCGGTGGAGCAAGATATGGAATTAAATACAAAATGTGTCAGACAAGCATTAGAGAGAGCATTGAAGAACGACCAAATGAAGCCTATAAATAGCTCAAGTTGCACACATAAATAACTCTTACGATCTCGGAATCCTGCTGGAACCTTACACTCCTACACCATCTTGTATCTTTTTCAACCTCCCTAGTTTCGTCAAGTTCTTGGAGATTTCTGAACAAGAGCTCAATCTTCTTCTTCATTCAAGGAAGAGTTCCATCATTCTTTCACCAACACAAGTGTAGCAGCTAACCACGAGAGCTAAAGGAAGCAAAAGACTGTGACTGGCAGCTGGACACTCTCACTTCTTTAATCAAACTTCTTTTTCATATCCATTTTTATATTCTCTTATGAATTTGTATTGACATATACATTGTGATTATACTTCATTCTTAATGTAAATCATGACTTTCATCGTCTCTTATCCATCCACATGCTTGTTTTGCTCCACGATGAGTAGCTAAATCTTTAATGAATTGGGAAGTGTAAATCATCATTATAACGCGTTTTGCATAAGTAGAGGTTCATCTTGTTTAATGTGCACATAATTTTATTGCTTGAATTCATCTGATCAATCGATTTAAGTAGACATACCTAACTACTTGTCAGAGTAAGTGGATGTAGAACTCATTAAATAAGGGAAGTAGTGGCTTTAGAAATAAAGACAACCTTTTGTTTATTTAACTTCAGCTTGCGTCTTAGAGCTAAGATTAATGTAGCTTAAACACTAAGAAGTGGTTACCCTATTTTGATGAGTTAAAGGCATGAATGGATCCTTATATATAAACTCAAGTGAATGTTGATGAATCTTCTCAACCTTACATTACCCATCGATTGTTAAATCACACTCGAGTGTTATTTGTTTTGACATCTAAACTTGCATAACTCAAATCCAATAAACTAAGATCCAAAGTTATTTAAAAAAGATTTTTAAAAATACAATAATGAGGTTTTTTAATATTTTAAGTAAAAAAAAAAAAATAGTTACAAAGTGATTAATCTCTATGATTAAAATTTCCTTACATAACTATTGTAACTATAAAATAAAATGGGGAAAATTTCTCCCTTAAGTCCCTTTAGATGGTGTAGATATTGAAATATTTTGATAAAACATTGAAGAATTAATATTACAAAATAAAATAGATCAAATTTATCAGTTCTTTTTTTTTTTCTTTTCTTTTCTTTTCTTTTTTCCCCTCTTTAGTTTATCTTCATTTTCTTAATTCGCCTCTAGCTTCAAAAGAAATAAAATGTTCATTTTAGTTGCTTAAAATTTAAGTTTTTTTTTTTAATTTCAAACAATATCTTTGAAATACTCAATAATAATAATAATAATAATAAGTGACATATTACTCATCATTTTTTCGTTGGACACCTATGACCTTGAATTTAGCTGGAACAAACTTTGTATACTTAACTTTTGAGTTGTAATTAGGGTGGGGATTGAGGGATACTTTTGGCATTCTATGTTCATAAAGATGAAACAGCCAACCAACTAATGATTAATATATAATATCTTGTAACAAATATTAAAGGCAATGGAGACCTTAGCTTTGTTGGAAGTTTGTGTGGTAGGAAATTATAGATATGATCTTAAACATACGGATATGTATTTCATTATTCAGAAATTTGTGTTTAATGACCTAATTATAAGAGTATCTGATATATAATAATAATAATAATAATAAAGTTAAAATACCATTTTAGTCTTTATATTTTAATGTTTGTTTCAATTTGGTCCATATAATTTGTAATCTTGCACTTTATTTAGTTGGCACACAAAAATTTGAAAAAAAAAAGTATAAGATAGGATGAAAATTGAAAAGTTAACCAAGTTAGGTTAAATAAATAAGGGGTCGAATCATATTAAGGTAGAAAAGGATTGATTTCAAGGAAATGGAGAGCAACCTAAAATATGATCCAACCATCTAGGTATGATACTTCCTAGATTTACAACGAGAATTGAATTATGTAACTATATAAATTCTTAATTTTTTCATTTGTTATCTACTTCATTTGTTAACCCAACTTGCTAATTCTGCAATTTTTTTAATTCTTATTGGTACTTTTTATCATCATCATTATTATTTTCTGCCTCACTAAGCTGACCATTAACCTAATTTCATAGCAAAGACTATTCTTATGATTTAATGAAAGTATAGATACTAAAATTAGACAATTAAAAATACAAAAATCAAAGTGATAAACACCAAAGTACCAAGACCAAAATAGTATTTAATCTAACAACAATAATAATAATAATCATAAAGCTTTAAAATAGCTATAATAATATCTTTCAAAATTTAAATTTATTAAATTAACATTTTAAATCAAATAAAAAAACAATTGAAATTTTTTAAAAAAAAGATAACCAACAAAGTCAAACAGGAAACACAGTTCAATCCCTCCCTAAATCCATCTCCTAAATCAGAGATAACCTTAAACCCAAATCCTTGAAACAAGCACCCAAAAAACTTTTGAGAGAAACTAAAATAGCTACAACTTGATTCATATGTGACATTCTTGTGCAGATTTAAAAAATAAAAGAAAATAATATGGTATTGAATGTATGATCCTGTAAGCTCCCAAACAAATCAAGAAACTCAAGATCTACCAATGGCATAAATCCTAGTCCATACAGTTCCAAACCCTTCTCAAATGTATGACCACAATTCTAATAAGAAAATTCCAATTATTTAAATAGAAGACATCACATTTTTGGGGAAAACTACCAGGAAAAGGAAGAAAACAAATGGGAGTCCTAGCAAAGTGGCCTTCCTACAAAACAAAACCTAGTTGGGAGAAAAGGACACACTTCTAGGGAATTAGGAGATCAACTTAACAATTCTAACTAGTAAGAATTATGGAACCTTCTACTAAGCAGCTACTGCAACTTGTTCTTGCTTCTTACCAGCTACTTTTGAAGGCTTTCCAATATTTTCTGGTTTGTCAACACCTTGGATATCAATAATCCTCAACTTCGTTAATTCCTGAGATAGAAAACATAGCAGAAAACGGCCATCAGATAACTTGAATAAAAAACTCTTTTACTCTTTCTGGATAGTCTAGATATACCTGGCGGTGTCCTTTGGTTCTGCGGTAATTCTTCCTCCTTTTTTTCTTGAAGATGATTACTTTTGCATCTAATGCCTTTTGAGAAGGAGGAAAAATCGTTCAGGTTACAATGGGAACACAAATTTGAGAACGACTTCCAGGATTTAGAAACAAAAAAATTAAGGGAAAAAGAAAGATTTGGAAACAAAAAAACAACCATAGACAGAACAACACAGTTGATATGATGAGATTGTAGCATATAAATTACCAAAAAAACAAATACATTACACTTAATACTGCAGAATTAGCATATAAATTACACAAACTTGGTCAATTCATTTATCAAACCCCTTTGCAATTCCATAATCCTTTCAAGTAACAATTGCTAGAAGAAAATGCCTTTTAGACGTCTACTGAACAGTGTTAGGTTTCCAAATTCTATTATTTTCATCTACCTTAATGCCTGGACATATTGAAAGTAGATAATTTTGGTTAACAAATTGATATTCCTATTCTGAGTTCAACATGTGGAGATAGGAATTTAAAACTGAGTTTTTGGTTGAGAACTATATCTTACCTAATTGAGCTATGCTCAAGTTGACAATTGGATCTTTGTTTACATCTATTTATTGTTGGATTTCCAAATGCAGTTACTAAAAGTATATTTTCTAAATCGCACAAAGTAGAAAATTAGTCGTTAGAGAGTGCATAGAATGGTCCATGAGAATCACTGGGAAACATCACACAACAGCAAAATTTTCTTCTTACAATATATTGCATTAGCAACAAAAAAGCGAGTAAGTAGTTTAGCTGTCACTCTTACGTGTTCCTCAACAACTGCTTGAACAACTGCACTTGGTACTGTTGGCCTACCTACAATCGTTTGGCTACTTGAGCCAAGCAAGAGAACCTTATTCAATATCAACTGCAAAAGATAAATCCATAAAAGAATACTCATTAAAGCTTGCTCAGGATGAAATACATAGAAGAATTTTAGTCAATATCGGTACAGAAGTTCAACACAGAATCAAAATCAAGTAGGCAAGGCATTAAAGCAAACACGAGAAAATCAACAGAACGCATTCAAGTCTGTTGAGGAAAAGGGCAATAGAAATATCAGTAAAGATCCCCTAATGAAGTATCTCACATGTGACTAACAATAAGACCTTGAATAAAAGCTACCACACGATAATATATTTTACGTGTTCTTTACCTAGGCTGGAACAATTCTTCTTACTAAATAAAGTACATCACTACATATTTTAGCCTTGTCTACGACAAGCTGAAAAGTGCAACTTCTCATATATGTAAAACAGTTGCTTTTCAGGAGCTCTACTATATTTTGTCGCACTGTCAAAAGAAAAAAAAAAAAAAAGGAGCTCTTCAACACTTGATCATCTAAAAACTGTTTTACAGCCCTCATATTAATTTTGTCGAATCCTCGTACCAATCAAACTAACATAGCATAGCACAAACTTTAGCTTTCCAAATTACAACCTGGAAACAACAGCAGAATAGAAAAGGTAGTACAATCTTAAATCATACAACATATCAGTTCTAGGTTCCGAAAGTTGCTCCCAAGTGAAATATTGTGTTTAGAATAACTTATATCATTTTTTTCTCCAAAGTATCTATGAAAAAATAATAGATACAGCATTACTAATCTGGTTGGATGGCTCATATCAAAAGATTGGGGGCAGGGCCATGAAGAAAAATGGCCAAAAGCTAGCATGTCTAATAAAAACCTGATAAACTACATCTAAAATATAGACAATGAAGAATGGTATAGGAGTTGCAAACCTTGTCATTCACATCGCAGAATTTTAATCTCTCAGTAAAAATACTATCTCCATTGCTAACTTTGAATTGGTGCGAGCCAATCTACAAGAATAGCCAAAAGAAAAGAGTGGATAAATGATAACTGTCCAACTACTAATTCATAAAATTCCTTAAGACATGCCACAAGTTCAAACCTGAACAACAGCAAAAACAGGCTCATAAGGCTTGAAAACCCCTTTAGATTGATCAAGTGGCCCTACTACTGTATATCCAATAGCAGCTGCTTCAGCCTCCTTCTCCTCCTTTGTATACTCCTTTTGCATACCCCTACTCGACACGGAAATACCATCATCCTCACTACTATCATATGCTTCGTCATCTTCATCTTCATCTTCATCTTCAGTAAAATCATCTTCATTGCCATTTCGACTATCAGATGAGAGATATCGGGTATGTGACCCGTAGGTACACAAAGAAGGATCAATTTTAGTAGAAAGGTAGTTTGAAATAGAAGCATGTGTATGAAAATTCTGGGAAAGGAAGGACGGTGCAATTTTCAGCGGGTGGATATATGGCTTGGTGAAAAAAATAGTCGAAGCATGACGAGTTAGTACTTGTAAACACCGTCTGTTCGCCATGGTGGTGATCCTTATGGCCTTTGATCTATATGCAA